>NW_016107851.1:1013592-1017923 GCF_001604975.1 Cebus imitator
CATCTCTGACTCCCAGGTTCAAGCTATTCTCCCACCTCAGTCTCTGGAGCAGCTGGGACTACAGGTGCACGGCACCATGCCCAGCTACTTTTTGTATTTTTAGTAGAGACTGGATTTCAACGTGTTAGCCAGGATGGTCTCGATCTCCTGACTTCGTGATCTACCCACCTCGGCTGCCCAAAGTGCTTGGGATTACAGGTATGAGCCACCTCGCCCAGCCAACAACAACAAATCTTTACCAATAGCTAAGAGTTACTGAAAGTGCCTTTTTAATTATAAAAAGTTGATCCATTTTTAATGTAAGGCAAGTAGTTCACAATTAAACGTAAGAGGCTAATTTACTGTAGATAGATGTGAAGTACCTAAAAAGAAATGAATAGCCAATCTGAACCTGTATAATGGCAAAAATTAGATGGTCATTTGTTTGCTTCCAGTTTTTGGCAATGATGAATAAAACAGCTAAAATATTTGAATACGGGTTTTTGTGTGAGCATAGGTTTCATTTCTTTTGGGTAAATACCTCAGAGTAGTATTGTATTGCTGAACTGCATGCTAAGTGAATGTTTAACCTCATGAGAAACTGTCAAACTGTTTTTCAAAGTGATTGTATCATTTGTCATTTACCCCAAGAATGTGTGAGAATTGCATTTGCTCAAGGTCATCGCCAGCATGTGGTATTGTCAGTGTTTTGAAATAGAGGTGAAGCAATGTGTTACTGTGGCTTAAATTTGCATTTCCCTAATAACTAATGGTGTTAAGCATCTTTTTGTGTCTTTAATTGTCATCTTATATTTTGTTTGGCGAACTGTCTCCTAAAATCTTTTGCCCATTTTAAAAATTGGATTGTTTGTTTTATTATTATTAGGTTTTAAGGGTTTTTGGGGTATTATGGATACAAGTCCTTTTTCACACATATATCATCAAAATGTTTTCTCCAGTCTGTGGCTTGCTTTTTCTTATTTTATTTTATTTTAATTTATTTATTTATTTATTTTTTGAGATAGGGTTTCGCTCTGTTGCCCAGGCTGGAGTGCAATGGCACGATCTTGGCTCACTGCAACCTCCGCCTCCTGGGTTCAAGCAATTCTCCTGCCTCGACCTCCCGAGTAGCAGGGATTATAGGTGTGTGCCACCATGTGCAGCTAATTTTTGTATTTTTAGTAGAGACAAGGTTTCACCATGTTGGCCAGGCTGGTCTCAAACTCCTGACCTCAAGTACTCAACCCGTCTCAGTCTCCCAAAGTGCTGGGATTACAGGTGTGAGCCACTGCAACCCACTCATGTTTTCATTTTTTAAGAATGTTTTCTAGGCCTGGCGCAGTGGTTAACACCTGTAATGCCAACAATTTGGGCGGCTGAGGCAGGTGGATCACTTGAGGTCAGGAGTTCGAGACCAGCCTGGCCAACATGGTGAAATCCCATCTCTATTAAAAATACAAAAAGTTAGCTGGGCTTGGTGGTGGGTGCTTTTAATCCAAGCTACTCAGAAGGCTGAGGCAGGATAATTGCCTGAACGTGGGAGGCAGAGGTTGCAGTGAACCAGGATGGTGACATTGTACTCAGGCAACAGTGTGAGACTCTGTCTCAAAAAAAAAAAAAAAATGTTTTCTGGCCTGGTGCAGTGGCTCATGCCTGTAATACCAGCACTTTGGGAGGCCAAGGCAGGAGGATCACGTGAGTTCAGGAGTTTGAGACCAGCCTGGCCAACATGGTGAAAACCCGTCTCTACTAAAAATACAAAAATTAACCAGGCATGGTGGTGTGCACCTGTTATTCCAGCTACTCAGGAGGCTGAGGCATGAGAATCGCTTGAACCTGGCAGGCCAAGGTTACAGTGAGCCAAGACCGTGCCACTGCACTCCAGCCTGGGCGACAGAGTGAGATTCCATCTCAAAAAAAACAAAAAAGAGAGAGAGAGAGAATGTTTTCTGAGGAGCAAAAGTTTTTCATTTTGGTGAAGTCCATTAGCGGAAAAAAATTAACTCTAGACTGAACACTGCTCTGATCCACCCAACCCAGCTTAAATGCAAGACATGAAATAACAAAGTGTTTACCATAAATTTAATTGCATCCCAGAAAAAAAGTTCAAAAATATTTAACAGAAGACAGAAACATCTGGCACCAGGTAAAATTCACAATGTTTGACACCCAATTATAAACTTGCTGAGGCAGGAGAGTTGTTTGAGCCCAGGAGGTGGAGGTTGCATTGAGTGGAGATCACACCACTGCACTCCAGCCTTGGCAACAGAGTGAGACTCCGTCTCAAAAAAAAGAACAACTGAAGAATGCTTGGGGAGGCTGAGGAAGGAGGATTGCTTGAAGCCAGGAGCTCAAGACCAGCCTTGGCAACATAGCAAGACACTGTCTTTGCAAAAAAATAAAAGAATTAGCTAGGTGTGGTGGTGTGTCCTTGCAATCAAAGCAGAGGCTGAGGTGGGAGGATTGCTAGAGCCTGGGAGTTCAATGCTGCAGTGAGCTGTGATCATGCCACTGCACTTCAACCTGGACAACAGAGCAAAACTAATAATATTAATGTGTAGTTCTATATCAAAAAAAAAAAATACTCTCGAAAATGAAGAGAAACAAATGGTTTTTCAGATGTACAAAAACTGAAAGAAACAATCACTACTAGACTGACACAATAGGAACTGTTAAAGAAACTTCTTGAGACAGCTGGGCAGAGTGGTTCATGCCTCCAATCCCAGCACTTTGTGGGGCTGAGGTGGGCGGATCCCTTGAGGTCAAGAGTTCAAGACCAGCCTGGCCAACATGGTGGAACACCATCTCTACTAAAAATACATAAATTAGCTGGATTTAATGGTGCAAGCTTGTAATCCCAGCTACTTGGGAGGCTGAGGCAGGAATATTGCTTGAACCTGGGAGGCAGAGGTTGAAGTGAGCAGAGATTTCACCATTGCACTTCAGCATGGGTGACAAAGCAAACTCATTCTCAAACACACACACACACACACACACACACACACACACACGTTCTTCAGACAGAAGGAAAATAATACAAAATAAAAATCTGGATTCACACAAAGGAACACAGGAAGAAAAAATAGTGGGAATGGTAACTACTTGAGTAAGTACAGACTCTTTTCTTATTGTTTAAATCCCTTTAAAAGACAACTTATTTTATTTTATTTTATTTTTGAGACGGAGTTTCACTCTTGTTGCCCAGGCTGGAGTGCAATGGCAGGATCTTCGCTCACCGCAACCCCTGCCCCCTGGGTTCAAGCGATTCTCCTGCCTTAGCCTCCTGAGCTGGGATTACAGGCATGTGTCACCACGCCTGGCTAATTTTTGTATTTTTAATAGAGACAGGGTTACTCCATGTTGGTCAGGCTGGTCTCGAACTCCCGACTTCAGGTGAACACCTGCCTGCCTCGGCCTCCCAAAATGCTGGGATTACAGGTGTAAGCCACCTAGCCTGGCTGACAATTGACTATTTAAAGCAATAATAACAATAATAATAATAATAATGTCTTGTAGGGTTTATAACTTATATAGAAGTACAGTGTGTGTCAGCAATACCACAAAGCCTGACAGCAATACCATAAATGAAATGGAGATATGTCAGTGTAAGGTTCTAGTATCAACTATGAAGTAATATCTAACATCAGTTAAAGGTAGACCGTGTTATGGTAAACATGTATACTATGAACCTTAAAGCGACTACTAAAACAAAACAAAGCTTTATAGGTAATAATCCACAAAAGGAAATAAAGTGGAATAATTTTTTAAAGAGCTCAGTTATTCCCAAAGGAGGCAGAAAAAAGAGAAGAAGGGAATAAAAAACATATGAGACAAATGGAAAACAAAGAACAATATAGTAGATTTAAATCTAATCATGTCAATACTCTCTGTAAATTAAAATGATATAAATATCATACTTAAAAGGCAGAAGTTTCAGATTTGGCTAAAGAAAAAAAGTAAGACCCAACTATATGCATCCTAAATGAAACCAGTCCTGGATGTGTTTTTTAAGTTTAATTTTTTATTTAAAGAAGGGGTCTTGCCATGTTGCCCAGACTGGTCTCAAACTCCTTGCTCAAGTGGTCTGCCCATGTTGGCCTCCCAAAGTACTGGATTACAGGCGTGAGCCACCGTGTCCAGCCCTAGTCCTGAATATGAAGACACAAATAGGTTAAAAGCAAATGGATGGGGGAAAAAATCCCATTCTAACACCAATCAAAAGAGAGCCAGAGAGTTAATAATACTATTAAACAAAGCACATTTCAGAGAAAAGAATATTGCTAAGAACAAAGAGCCATTTCATAATGCGATAAGGCTTGATTCATCAAAAGGACACAAAATCCTAAACATGT
>NW_016107851.1:1018318-1027506 GCF_001604975.1 Cebus imitator
GTTTCACCATATTGGCCAGGCTGGTCTCGAACTCCTGATCTCAGGTGATCCGCCCATCTTGGACTCCCACAGTGTTGGGATTACAGGTGTGAGCCACTGCCCTGGTTTGCACATCTGTTCAAGTGCACACTTACCAAGGTAGAGCATATTCTGAACCATAAAACAAGTTTCAGTAAATTTTAAAAGATTCAAGACATACAAAGCATGTCTTCTGACTACAAAGGCACTAAATAAAAATTTCAGCCTGGGCAACATGACAAAACCCTATCTCTACAAAAAATAGGAAAAATAATTAGCCAGGTTGGTGGCATTTGCCTGTACTCCCAGCTACTCCGGAGGCTGAGGTGAGAGGATCACCTGAGCCCAGGGAATTTGAGGTGGCAGTGCGCTGTGATTGCACCACTGCAGTCCACCCTGGGTGATGAGTGAGACTCAAAACGAAAAACAAACAAACAAAATTAATGCCCACAGGACATTTTTGTAAAATAAATAAATACAATTAATTAAAATTAATAATAGAAAGAGGCCTTTTGGAGACTGAAGAGGGAAGATCACTTGAGGCCAAGAGTTCGAGATCAGCCTGGGTAACACAGCAAGACTTCATCTCTCAAAAAATTTTAAAAAAATTAGTGAGGCATGGTAGCCTATGGCTGTAGTCCTTGCTAGTTGGGAGGCTGACCTGGGAGGATCATTGGAGCCCAAGAGTTCAAGTCCAGCCAAGGCAACACAGCAAAACATCATTTCTTTGAAAAAAAAAAAAAAAAGTAAGCAAAAGAAAGGAAACACAGTAATAATCATCAGGGTGAAAAAGAAAAGAAAAAACAAAAAATTAGAGAAAATTGATGCAACTAAGAACAATAAAAGATCAATAAAATTAGTAAACCTCTAGCCAAACTGATCAGAACATCTTCACTCACTGTGGTGCATTTTTGATTTATGGTAACATCAAAAAACCCTCACAGCTGTCTGCTTACTTATGCTTAAAAGGTTGTTCTGTAGCTTCAGTGAATCTTCCATCTATAACAAAAACTGAGCAACATAGCATCATATCTGTCCTTGGGCTAGCTAGTCAGAGTAGATTGGATAGGGGCCTTTGAGGGCAATCCTCACTTTTAAAAGCCCAGAATCTCAATACGTGCACATAGTTCAGTTACTTAGCTACAAAGTCATTATTGTGCTATGTTTTCAATTATGTGAAAAGTTAATGTCAAAATAAAGCATTTTTTAAAAATATACAACATATAAATACATACAAAATGTTAAAGCTAAGTACTTAAATATGAATTAATGAATATTTGTCACCCTTCTGCGGTTAACACAGGAAGACCTAACATGAATGAATTGGCCAGGCGCGGTGGCTCACACCTGTAATCCCAGCACTTTGGGAGGCCAAGGCGGGTGGATCACGAGGTCAGGAGTTCGAGACCAGCCTGAACAACATAGTGAAACCCCGTCTTTACTAAAAATACAAAAATTAGCCAGGCGTGTGGTGCTTGCCTGTAATTCCAGCTACTCAGGAGGCTGAGGCAGGAGAATCGCTTGAACCCGGGAGGAGGAGGTTGCAATGAGCCGAGATCACGCCATTGCATTCCAGCCTGGGCAACAGAGCGAGATTCCATCTCAAAACGAACAAACGAGTGAATTGACTTGTTAATAAAAAACTAAGGACAGATGTGTTTACAAAATAACTATTAGGAGCAATAGATGACAAAATTGTGTAGTTGAAAAACTGTGTTTTTAAAGAATTACCAACACCTGTCTGGGTGCTCATGGCTCACGCCTTTAATCCCAGGCACTTTGAGAGGCCAAAGTGGCAGTATTGCTTGAGCCCAGGAGTTCAGGACCAACCTGTGCAATATGGTGAGACACCCGCTGTCTCTACAAAAGATAAAACACTAGCTGGGTGTGATGGCGCCCGCCTGGGCTGAAGTGAACCTTCCACTCAGCTACTTGGGAGGCTGAAGTGGGAGGATCACTTGAGCCCAGGAGGTCGAGGCTGCAAACTTGCAAGTTGCACACGGGCAGAGATGACAGAGGAACCCCTGACTCTCCGCGCCACTCACCCTGCCCGCACACCTGCCACGCGGGCCCCGGCGCCAGTGCCTGAGCGCCCAAGTCAGGCAGTCTGCACAGCAGCGGCACCAGGGTGGGAACCGGCTGCTGACTACCGTCGCAGTGACCACGAAGAACCCTCCCCCGCGGGCCCTGCGCTCTTGGAGGAGGCCAAGGCAGAGCAGACCCTTAGGTGGGCGGGCGATGCACTTGACCCTGAAGACTTCAGGTACCAGGCCCGCCAGCCGCCAGACATGGCTTGCGGACTGCAAGAGGCTGAACACCCCAGGCCAGGCCCAAGC
This sequence comes from Cebus imitator, assembly GCF_001604975.1. Classification (NCBI taxonomy): domain Eukaryota; kingdom Metazoa; phylum Chordata; class Mammalia; order Primates; family Cebidae; genus Cebus; species Cebus imitator. The sequence continues at coordinate 1,020,673 of NW_016107851.1, forward strand.
CCCCAGCAGCTCGGATCCCGGGACCAGACGCACAGGAGACAAAGTCAGGCGATCAGCCCGCCCGCAGCGGCTCAGTCTCATCCTGTGGATGCAGAGTGATCAGCGCCAGCGCCCAGGATCCCGAGGGATGTCCAAGAGGAGCGGACCCTCAGGTAAGGCGGGCTGTGCACTCGGCGACCCTAACGCCATCCAAGGGAAACTCGCCATCCCCTGCCAGTGCCAGATGTGCAGCTGCAAACCGCGTCTGGCCGGGCCGCGCTGAGAGCAGGTGGGGGAAGGAGCGTCCTGACTCTCCGGCTACCTGATATTAGCCATACAGACTCCAGGGCCAGAGCCTCAGTGCTGAAGCCCGGCATCGCGAAGCCACTGCGGTGGCCGCGGAGTGCCCGTGTCCGCACCTGCTCTCCTTTCCGAGGAGAAGCGGGCGGGGCGTACCGCCAGACAGGCCCTCGTCCTCAGTCCGGGCGGTAGGCTCGCCTGCGACCCTGCGCCTGCCGCCCTGGGGCCGCCGGGGCGAGCGCAGGAGAACCCGCGAGCCCAGCGCGCCCGCCCGGAGCTGCAGCCGCACCTGCCGTCGCGCGCCTCCTGCCTGGGAGCGGCTTCCGGGAGCCCAGCGGCCACCGCGGTGCAGGCGCGCGCCCAACGGCTCTGCGAGGCTCACTCGGTCTGAGAGGTCGGAGGCTGCGAGTGTCGCTGCTGAAGGCTGTGGTGGACCGAGCTGGATCGCAGATTCTGCGCTAGACATTTGGGATCGCGGACTGGGAATTGGATCGCGGGTTGGGGGGTGGATCCGGGATTGGGGGCTGGGTCTGCAGTGGGGGTGCGGGCGGTGACGAGGTGACCCGGAGCTGCCCCGGCCAGGAGCCGGTGGTTGGGGGTCTGAGAAGTCACCATCATGAAGTTTTTCGGCTTTGGGAGCCGCAGGGCCCAGGTGGTCCGGGACTCCACAGACCAAGTCTACACGGGCTCCGGATACCGAATCCGGGACGCGGACCTGCGGAAGATCCACAGGGCGGCTGTCAAGGGCGACGCGGCGGAGGTGGAGCGCTGCCTGGCGCGCAGGAGCCGAGACCTGAACGCCCGGGACAAGCAGCGCAGGTGCAGCCCGGGGTGGGAGGGCGTCCCCAGGCCCGGCTGCCCCGCAGCCCCGCAGCCCCTGGGACCCGGCCTTGGGGGGCGTCGGGCACACTCGGAGCCAAACGGAGGCTCAGCTGCTTTCCGTCCCTCATAATTCCCTGGCTGGAGCAATTGGTGGAGAATGTGAGTGATTTAACTCACAAAGTTAAGCGTATACTGTGTTGTTACTGTTAACGCACACATTAGAAACAAGGTGTTACACACATTATCGGAGGTGCCGAATGAGAGAACTCATTCCCCTATCAAAAATACCGTGAGTCGTTTTCAGTAGGCGAAAAGTTCTCAGAGAAAACTGTCCGTTTTACATCGGTTCCCACGTGTGTAGATAGGTCCTCTACTGAAGGTTCTTAGAGGGAAACTTGGAAGTGGGAGGTGGGTTCTGTGTTCTTGAATGGGAAGACACATTTTTCTCAAAATGTTGATGTTTACCAATTTTACATAAACCGAACGAAAACATCAGATTTTAGGATTTTTGCATGACACCTGCTGTCTTTTACTATTGTGATGGCATTTTAAAACATTTCATAAGGAAGTGAAAAAACACTTGCTCCTCTAGATACCAAAATGTGCTATTAATTTCTACAATTAATTGTTGACTAACAGCTGAAAAGACAGGTAAATACATGGAACAGAATAGGAAATTCCGAAACACTAAAATTATGTAAGATATGTGTAAAGATTGGTAATGTTAACAGTTATGAATAGGAAAGGATGAATTATTATTGAAAAAATGACTGCTGTTTGAAGAAAGCTAATGAAATTTTATGTCACAAACATGAGTTCCTGATGGACTACAGACTGAAATTTTTACCAGAAGAAAACACAAATGCTTATTTTACAGGTACATTTTATGTTGACAAAGACCTTCCTAAGAATGACCTCACAAGCAGGCTTCTGAAGGTTGATTTAGCAAAATTAAAATTAAAAGTGTCTCAGATAAAACTGTGTTTTACATCCCTTTTTTTCTGAAACATATTTCTGTTTTTCAGGAAAAAAATAATAAAATAAAAGATAATATACTTGAAAAATATTTACTATATTATATATATATTAAAAAGTTTAAAATGTATATATATATTAAAAAATTAAAAGTGTCTCAGATAAGACTTTTACATCCGTTTTTTTCTGAAAAACATTTCTGTATTTCAGGAAAAAAATTAACAAAATAAAAGATAACATACTGAAAAATATTTACTATATGTATATATATATTCAGATGAAAAGTATGTTTTTATTTTACAGGGAATTCATTCTTTTCTTTTTTTTTTTTTTTTTTTTTTTTTTTTTTTTTTTTTTTTTTTTTTTGAGACAGAGTCTTGCTTCTTTGCCCAGGCTGGAGTGCAATAGCACAACCTTGGCTCACTGCAACCTCCACCTCCCAAGTTCAAGCAGTTCTCCTACCTCACCCTCCCAGGTAGTTGGGATTACAGGCAAGTGCCAGCACGCCCAGCTAATTTTTGTATTTTTAGTAGAGACAGGATTTCACCGTGTTGGCCAGGCTGGTCTTGAACTCCTCGCCTCAAGTAATCTGCCTGCCTCAGTCTCCCAAAGTGCTGGGATTATAGGCGTGAGCCACCGTGCCCGGCCTATATTCTTTATTACATATCATATGATATATATATATATGTATTACTGATATGTGTAACATATATTACAGATATAATATGTTATATATATCAGTTTTCTATACACATTAGATGAAAAGTTATATGTATATATACACACATTATATGAAAACTATGTCTTCATTTTACAGGGAATTCTTTCAAATCAAATCAAAAGCTCTAAAAGTGGGGAAAGTACATTTTTGCAAATCTACAAGTTACTTATCTACATAGGAAAACATCTTTTGCATTTCTGGTGTGCCTATGCAACAATTTTGCATGTTCTTCACATGTACCCCAAAGCCAAGCCTAAAATGCAATTTAAAAATAAATAAATAAGTAAAAGAGGACTGAAACTGTTTTCTAACCACAATATTTGTGAGGATCTTTTATACTGCCGCTTAAACTTTAAGTTACTGGTGACTTTTCAAATAGATAATTTGGTGGTAAGTACTGCATTTTAAAAATGTGTGTACCCTTTACCCATCAACTCCATTATACTAAAATACCCTTAGGAAACAGAGATACATGCACTTTATTTTTCACAGCACTTATTTTAAAAGGAACCCATAGAATGCATCCTATAAATAAATTTCAGTTGCATCCATAGGATGAAATAATATGTGACCACTGAAGGTGACAATAGATACAGAAGTACTTTGATGTGTGAACATGTATTTTGTTGCAGCCAGCAAGGAAAAAATTAGTTTGATAATACATACACGCAAACACACTATGGTCTTGTTTTAGCAAAATATATGTACAAAATATGATAAAATTTGTAATTTCTGAGCATTTGTATTTTAAAGTTTTTTCCTTTTTCTTATCTGTGATTGCTGCAGTAAGCATGTGGAAAACTTCTAGTATTTATTAATGAAATAATCCCTGAGAAGAGAGAAATATGAATCTTGCACAGATAAAAATAATTTCTCGGCCGGGCGCGGTGGCTCACGCTTGTAATCCCAGCACTTTGGGAGGCCGAGGCGGGGGGATCACGAGGTCAAGAGATCGAGACCATCCTGGTCAACATGGTGAAACCCCGTCTCTACTAAAAATACAAAAAATTAGCTGGGCATGGTGGTGCATGACTGTAATCCCAGCGACTCAGGAGGCTGAGGCAGGAGAATTGCCTGAACCCGGGAGGCGGGGGAGGCGGAGGTTGCGGTGAGCCGAGATCGTGCCATGCACTCCAGCCTGGGTAACAAGAGCGAAACTCCGTCTCAAAAACAAAAACAAAAACAATAATAATAATAATTTCTCACTTTCTATTTTTATCATTATTATTTTCATGTGTGTTGTAATCTTCTTTAAACTTCTGGCCTCTCCAGAAGTAAAAAGGGAATGTTTTTATCTGTGTTTCCAGATTTTATTATGTACATATGTTTCATTATTCTATTTTATTATGTACTTATGTTTTTCTTATATGTAGATTCATTCAATTTATGCAAACAATGATAGAGTAATCATTACATTAAATTGTATTCTTTAAAAATAACAAATATAAATAATTGCTATTACAAAAATATTGCTTTATAGGAGTTTATTTTAAAATACTGAGCTCCCCAACTGTATTTATCCATTCTTTCATTTCATTTATTCATCAAACATAACTTGAGTACCTGTCATGTGGCAGAGTACCTGTATGTAATATATTCGACTATTTCTCAGGACCCTTCCATCTTTAAAAACTTCATGTTTACCTGCCCTGCCTGCACAAGCTGAGAGATTTAAAATGGGAATATTAGGACTTAATCTCATTGAAACTTTATCTCCCACCTTTCAAATGAAAGCATTTCCGAAGTTAGAAAATAGTAGAGGATAACCCTTGGCTGCCCTTTCAAAAGCTGATCAGTCTTAAATACTAGTATTGGTCATTATTTGCTTATATTCTGTCAATATAAGTATTGAATAATATGAGCCATATTCACTTGAATCATGAGTTTCCTTTGGTTTCAAGTTTTTTGAAAATCAAATAATTTGTTTAAAAAATGTGTTACTGTTACTTCAGTGCTCTTTCCTTATAGTACCTTTAAGAACTAAAATGTATTTAAGTGCCAGTTCTATGCCTAGAACTGCCCTAGATCTGCTGAGTATACCATATTCTACTTAATGGAAGGTCTCATGGATTGTGTAATGCCCCATTATTTTATATATCAATAAGCTAATTTTTAAAATGCTACCAATTATAGTTATAATAAATCATGAATTATAAATGACATTCCAATGTCAGAGGTGTTAAAATGTGACCTACTCTTTAAGTCATCCTGTAAAGTGGTATAATTGTATCACTTTACTTAATAAAAATGTTTTTTTTAAGTAGTAGAAATAGTGATAATTATAATATCTGGCTGGGTGCAGTGACTCACACCTGTAATCCCGGAACTTTGGGAGGCTGAGGTGGGAGGATCACTTGATGCCAGGAGTTTGAGGCCAGCCTGGGCAACAAAGTGAGATTTTATGCTACAAAAATTTTTAAGTGAATATCTGGGCATGCTGGTGCACATCTGTAGTCCCAGCTACTCAGGAGGCTGGGGATGGAGGATCACTTGAGCCCAGGAGTCCCAGGCTACCGTGAGGTATGATTACACCATTGCTCTCCATCCTGGGCAAAAGAGTGAGAGCTCGTCTCAAAAAACAAAAATCTAACAATTATTGAGTTGTCGTTGTAGGAACTATTCTAAATAATTTACACAGTTTCTCAGTTAAGCATTATGACTGTGTCATATGAGGTAGCTACTATTGTCATCTTTATTAATGAGGAAGTTGAAGCACAGAAAGGCTACGCAATAGCTGGTAAGTGACAGAGTTTAAAGTAGGACTCAAGCCCTAGTTGAACTGAATCCAAAGACCGAGCTCTTTCTATTCAAAGAGGCTGCTGATTTCATCAAGGTAGTGAGAAATAAAAGTCAATAAGTATTGCACTTTCTTTAAAAAATTAAGTATTTGTTTTGAAGGCAGAGGAAAACATGCTATTGAATGTTTACAATTACATGAATGCTTGTATGTTTTGAGATATTGCAGTACAGTTTCCTAAAAAGTCCTCTTACTCTCGTAGAACTGCTCTACATTTGGCCTGTGCCCATGGCCATGTGGAAGTGGTATCTCTCCTGGTGGACAGAAAATGCCAGATTGATGTCCTTGACAAATTAAACAGGACACCTTTGATACAGGTATATCGTAGCCAACTCTTTCGGCATGACGTGGATTTGATCTGAATATATAGAATTAAAATAAATTTATCTTATTTAAATATAACTAGTTGGTGAAACCTATGGAAAGTGTATTTTGAATTCTTAGAATTTACAATCTATTTCTTGATCTAATATTGACAGGCTGTGCATTCCCAGGAAGAGACTTGCGCCAGTATTCTGCTGAAACATGGCGCCAATCCAAATCTTAAGGATAGCTACGGCAACACTGCTCTCCATTATGCGGTGTATAATGACGCTACATCACTGGCAGAAAAACTGCTTTCCCATGATGCAGATATTGAAGCATTGGACAAGGTAGAGATCAATGAACTTTCTTTTCAAAAGATTTGTTTTAACATTGATGTAAGGGTCAATTTTTCATATTTGGAAGCTCAAGCATTCCCTGAATGCACATGCAAATTAAGTTACTTTGAAATAACTTGTCAAAGATTTTATTTTAAATATTGATACTTTTACAGAAGCATTAAAAGGCACGGCTTTTTAAAATGCACTTTGGAAAATATTTGTGAATTTGTTAAAGGTGAAACCTTTTCAATTTTTTTTCTAGGTAGGGTTATTATTTTTTTTCCTAATTAGTGTAAAACAACACAGGAAAGAAAGCATGCCTTGGAAATAAGCTTTATCTTAAAACTCAAACAAAACTAAAGCAACATACAATAAATGGACATCTTGCTGCTGCTGACGATTTTCTAAAAAACTGATGTATCATCTCTCAGTGGCAAGGCTTAAGAGGGAAAAATGGATAGGAAAAGGGAGAGCAATCAGAAATATGCAGGTCACTTGAAAATTAGGTAATGAGGGAAAATGCCAAGAAGAGTCTTTTTTTTTTTTTTTTTTTTTTTTTTTTTTTTTTTTTTTTTTTTTTTTTTTTTTTTTTTTTT
>NW_016107851.1:1027521-1062368 GCF_001604975.1 Cebus imitator
GGCTCCCTGCCTCAGAGTCTTTTTTTTTTTTTTTTTTTTTTTAGTTTGTTGTTCTTCCAGTTTTTGTGTTGAGACAAGGTACTCTTTGGCTTTGGGTCTAATAAATTTTGGTTTGAAAAAGAGTGAGTTGAAACTTGCCTACAGATTAATATTAGTAGGACTGTGAGGAAACCAGATTGGCAGTGAATACGTGGTGACAAAGTGAGAAACACTTCTGCAGAATGTGGAACAAGTTATTAACTGACTTGTTACCCATCCTGGAAGACACAGCCGCTTAGATGAGAGTCTAAAGTCTCCTCTCAAATCTAGAATATCTTGGTGGGAAGGTGGTGGATAAGGAGCTTATAAATTGCAAAATCAAGTTGGATTTTGAGTTTACTTGTCCCCGTCCTGCCTGTACCCAGGAAAATTAACTGGAGTTTTAATAAAATTAACTGGAGTTTTACTCTTTTCTCTTTTGGCCACATCTCCAACTGATAAAGGCAATTGGCCATGTGGCTGGGAGATGAAGCTGCAGTGATTGTCTGCTGCACTAACTTTCAGAATTGCACATTACAGTGACCTGAGGAAATTTTGTCAAATATCTAAAATTATGGGCTTTCTCCTGAAGATTTTGATATAATAGATCTAGTAAGGCCTGAATGTGTTTAACAATATTTTCTTGAAGTTGGGCACAGTGGCATGTTCCTGTGGTCCCAACAAGGACAATCCAAAAAATAAAAAGCCCTCAAGGTTCAAATACACTCTTGATTTAGAACCCCAGAGTAGATAATGCAATACATAAATTTCTGTATCTCAAAAATGTAAGAAATCTCAAGAAGAGTTGGCATTTGATAGGTGCTACTTTCTTCCAGGTTCTCTTTTTCAATAATATTAGCCTGACTTACCTGTCTTTCTCTACATCTGTGACTGGGAAGTGAAAGAAAAATATTATTGGCAATATCTCTCAGCTTACAAAATAAAACCTTTTTCTTCCCACCATTAATCATTTACTGCCATTCAGAGAGTCTTTAGAAATTTGCTTATGGGTAATCTTTCAATAAGTAGAGGCTAACCCTTTCCTGATTTCATGTCTCTTTGTCACCGTGCAGGCGATTATGTGTCAACAGGTGTTCATTGCAAGTTGGGGTTTCTCAATTAGAACAGCAGCAAATCCTAAACATTTTTTTTCAGTTCAAGTTGTATGATGAACTATCTTAATATGACTTTTGAATTTATAAAGCTTTAGCATAATCAGGATGTCAGTTTCAAAACTGAAATCTGTAAAGTTAATAAGAATAAAGATAGTATTCTTTTAATTATTTAGTTTTAGCAGTCCTATGAACTAATTATCTATTTGGTTAGCAATCTGGGAAAAGTATATACAAATAGATTTTAAGTGAATAAATGTTGGAAACATTATGGAAGTGGGCATATGAGTCTTTTTAGTAATTTTTATTATATATGAGGGCCTGATTTTTTGGTAAAATATATGTTACTAGAGAAATAAAATATTTTACATGTAAATACTTGGATTATACACAACCATTTAGTAACACATTCATAGCAAATATAAAAACGCAAGGGCTGTATTCTAATGTGGTACACAGATTTGTTTGCCTCCATAAATTGAGTCAACACGTAAAATTTAGAAGATTGGTGCAGAAATCTGGACTTTCAGGCTTGTCTTTAAAAATCAAATCTGGTGTCCCCTGAGTTTCTATCACTGTTTGGTCTGCTGTGCAGAGGTTGCCCCATTACAGAAGCATGTATTCTTCAGTTTGCGACTGTGCCCACCTCAGTACTTCCCTTACTCGGTTAACCTTCCTTTGTTCTTGTAAGTACTTGAATGTATAATTCCTTTGTTGTAGAATATTTTGATAAAGATTTCAAGGTTTTTAAGTCAGCATGTATTTGTTTATAATATGTAGTCTATAGATTATATAAATCCCTCAGTCATGGGGTTGAACTTTAGAATTTAGAATTTTTAAAACTCTTTTTATTTATATATACCACAAATAATCATCTGCCCATAAGAATGCCTGGAAACCTTTTTAGGTTATTCCTGGCTGTAGTTGGATAGTTTATGAATATTGCAGATATTACGTCTTTCTCCTCAGCAATCTTCCTTAAAAATGCAAGTGACTTATTGGCTTTTATTATGCTAGAAATAATCTATATGGATCAGTATGAGAACTTTTATTAATAAGCCATTATATTTTTATTTCTGATTTATATTTTTCCTAAAATAAAAATAATTTAAAATAGCCAGTTAATGGAAAGCAATAAAAGTGGATTTAAAAAGTAGAATTGCTGTAGGGTCCCAGGATTACCACTATAATTGAGAATATAATTTATTACTCAGCTTTAAGCATTTGTTTTTAAGTTTTTTAAACCTACCTTTCTTACACAGAACATACTGAGCTTTCTAACAGTTAAGATAAAAATCTATTCTCTTGTATTAGGAAAAAAAACCCTATGGTCTATTTAATAATAAGGAAAATAAGTGCATTTTAAGCCAACCTCTCTGAATTGAGAGCTCATTTCTTTAGTGACCTATTTGCAGCAGGAGTGCCTAACATTGGCATCTGGGATCCTGACACCACTGATAGAAATGAATCAAGCAAGTTTGCACCACCCAGAGGAAAGCTTCGTCTGTATTGGGAAGCGCTGGCAACTGTATCTCTGAAACTCTTAATTTCTCAAATATTAATGTTTCCCAAAAAAAGTATTGTCAAATGGGGATTAGGTAAAGTTCAGGAGCTTTCTTGATTGTTGGACATAAAATGCAGTTTTGTAATCCTTCTCAAATGCAGATGGTCATGGGGTCTTTCCCTTGGGGTATAAAACTTCTGGTAAAGCAAATATTCTTTGGAATATAGTTTAAGAAACACGCTTTAGAGATAGTAATTTAGATTATTAATTTATGTAAAAAACTTGAAGTACTTGCTACTATGTCTTAGGTTTTTGGGGCTATAGAGACAAAAGATACAGCCCTTGCCCTCAAGAAGCTCTTAGGTTTCAGTGGGAAACAATAACATAATTACAATATACCATGCTAAGTGCTGTGATAAAAGAAAGGATTCTTGGGACTGCTCAATGTTCGAAGTGAGTTTTGGCGATGACCACAGTCAATGCGGGGAGAAAGAGGAAGTGTGTTTGCGACACAAAGAGCAGCGCCTCAGAAAGCACAGAGGCGTGAGAAGGAAGGGACTGCTTTTCATTCACTTCCTTTCTATATTGTATGCTGAAGTTCAAAGCATCTTAGAGAAGGTTTTCAGTTCAGTTGAGAAATATGTAATTTTGTGAATTATTAATTTTTTCTGCTGTTTTATAGGTCGGAAACACACCACTTTTATTTGCTGTAATTTGCAAGAAAGAGAAAATGGTGCAATTTTTAGTGAAAAGACAAGCCAATGTACATGCTGTGAATAGGCTGAGACGGTACAGTAGTTTTTGTGTTTTTTTTTTAAATAAAAACCTGAGTGTTCTAGTGGTAATAGTCATTCAAGTCAGAAATATTAATAAGAATATTAACATAATTATTGGCATATAGTAGAAAATAACATGAATAATCAGGTAGAAAAGCAAATATTTGGACTGAGCAATATAAAGAACAGTATGTAGTAGAATTCATCTTCTCTTATAATATACTGTTTCTTATTTATAATCTGATGTGTTGGGTCCTGTAATCTTATACTGGCTAAAGGGTTTTGTATTAGTTTTATTAATTTTTTTTTTTTTTTGAGATGGAGTCTCACTCTGTCGCCAGGCTATAGTGCAGTGGCGCGATCTTGGCTCATTGCAACCTCTGCCTTCGAGGTTCAAGTGATTCCCCTGCCTCAGCCTCCTAAGTAGCTGGGATTATAGGCATGGGCCACCAGGTCTAGCTATCTTTTGTATTTTTAGTGGAGACAAGGTTTCACCATGTTGGCCAGGATGGTCTTGATTTCTTGACCTCGTAATCTGCCCACCTTGGCTTCCCAAAATGCTGGGATTACAGGCATAAGCCACCACACTTGGACAGGTTTATCAAGTTTTAAAGTGTGAACTTTTAGTTTATGATTACTAGTATTGCCATTATTATTATTGTTGTTGTTGTTGTTTTTCAGCCTGCAGATAACTATTCTCTGACCTCCAGTTGATTTGAATTACAATATATCAGACTGAAAAAGCAATAGGGAAATCTTTATCCAAATATTTGCCTACTTTAGATAAGTGACCCCAGCACAGTTTCTTGACCATGAAAGGACTATAAGTTAGCCACTTGTATTATGTCATACCCCAGTGGGACAAGAGGCTTTCTTGTTGACTCTTTCTTTTAGCCTTGGTGATAATTTACAAAGATGAACACTTGAGCACTCAAGATGCTTATTGACATAAGCTAGTCCATATAAATGATTATTACAGCTGCACTGACAGGCGGGATATTGTATTGGTAAAGTGTATCAAATAGCTGTTTAAAAATGTCTTTATTAAAGTTCTTGAGTGGAGTTATTTGTTATTTTAGATCAGCCCTCATTCTTGCTGTACATCATGGCTTACCAGATACGGTCAACCTCCTGCTTCAGCAAAATATTAATATCTTTTCTCAAGATAAGTATGGACGAGATGCAACAGATTACGCTATTTCTTGTGATTCAACAAGGTAAGTGTTTATATTAAAAGGCCAGTGAATACTAAGTTGATGTTTAAAATAATTGCAATCATTGTATCGTATACATTAGGCAAAAGCTCATCGTTTGGTTCAGGCAGTTTGAAATAGCAATGAGTTAGTCCACTTTTTAGCCAAAAATCAAGCAGAAGCTTAGATTAGTTAGAAGTAGAATGCAAGATTTTTTTAGGACTTTTAAGACCTTTATCCCTAGGGACCTCAATGTTGTTCATTTTATTTTAAGTATAATCTCCATGCATCGGATAAAAATAGAGCCACATCTTTGACTTCTTTTCTTTTCTTTCTTTCCTTTTTTTTGCTTAGAGACAAGGTCTCACTCTGTTGCCCAGGCTGGTCTTGAACTCCTGAGCTCAAGTAATCCTTCTGCCTCGGCCTCTCAAAGTGCTAGCTACCATGCCTGGCCTGACTTTTCTAATTAGTTATTGTGTCTTGAAATGTCCAGTTTGGCAGATAATCTTATATTGTCCCCTGGGGCTATCTCCTGTGTCTTCCTTCTTTGAATTTTCCAAGAACCTAAGGGGTTTCTTAAGGCCAGGGAAGGCAATCTTTCTTTACAAGTCAAAAGGGGAAAAAGGCCGTTGTAATCATGCTATTGTTTGTATGGATTTACTTGCTGTATTGTTGCCATTGTAACTGGTCCTGCAATTTGATAATGACTGACCTTTGCCATCAGGATGCCTGCGCTGATTCAGACTCCTCAGTTTTCATGGTGATTCATACATAGTGTTCAAAGCTGTGGTGTTTATTAGTTTACGTACTTATGCTCAGCCATTGTTCCCAGCACCCTGCTCTGGCAGCTAGCTTCACCTACACAAATATGGAGCAAACTGATACCCCCCTACACAGAAAACCTCATTTGGAGCCCATCTCTTTGCTAGACTCAGCCTAGGCCTTCATAGTAAGTTATCCTTTGAGACCCGTCTTTGTCTTTTCTGTAACGAATAGTAGTTGGAATTGTTCTCGACAGTCAGGAGTGTTCAAATAACATTGCAGGAAGAGAACAGAGTTCCCTTTCCCTTTTGCTATCACATCTGTACCTTGAGGCTTTTTTACATTCTGTGCAGCAGCTCTGGTCAGATAGCAGAAGGTTCCATGTTACCTTTCCACAGAGTAGTAGGAACCAACTAGCAGTTGGCCCCACAAGTAATGTGTCTCTGTAATAATGAACATCTCCCAGGCTACTTGCATCTCTTCCTGAAGTTTTAAATGCATTTTAAAATTCTACGTCACAGGAAGCCATTCAACAAAATTATCTGAATCTAAGGTAAGTTAGTTAGATTTAACAGAGCTAAGCCTCATCCATGACTCATGGGTATCCTTGTATCAAACAGGGCTTTGTACTTGCTTCAGCAGCACATATTTTAAAATTGGATCAATACAGAGCAGATAAGCATGGCTGCTGCCCAGGGATGGCACACAAATTCATAAAGCATTCCACATTTTGCATAGTCTCTGGAAGGTCATTTGACTATTTGTTGACTAGCTCCAAGGAGGCAGTGTGAGTCAAACCAAAACAGGAGACACCCAATACTGCAATTGTGATTATCACTATAAAACTATTCATGTACGGTGATCTGTGAAATGAGAACAGAGCTGAGTAATAATGCGACGTTACATGTTGTTAGTACATGTCTTGGGAATGAGAAAATGTCAACTTGCATTTCCTTCATGGAACTGAAAAACAATAAAAGCAGGATTTTGTCTTGTATGTTAGTTTGAGAGGACCATGGAGATCCAGCATCCTAGCACAGATCTGCTGGCTCAGAGTTTGAGGAGGTAAAGAAGGTGTGGTAGCTGTCCAAGCCAGGTTTTGACATCTATTAGTTTTTTCTGCCCTTAGTGTGATTGATGAGCTCAGTGACAGGGGACAATTAGGTAATCTATTTTAATGAGAATATATATATATACATATATATATATATATATATATATATGTATATATATAAATTTAGTTATAAGTTATGATTTAGCTAAATGCCCTGAATCCAAGCCACAATGAATACAACTAATAACCAAAGTTAGCATTTAATAACATTTTCTGAAAACTGCAACATTTGAATATTAGAACTTATGGAAAAACACACATCAAGCTTTATTTGGGATTCCAAAATAGTTTCAGTAACAAAGTTCAAGAATAAATTATTCCATTGCTTTACTATTTCTCTGAACATGTAAACATGTAATCTCATTACATCTTCCTAACAGCCTAGTGTAGTAAGGTAGCAAAATCCTCATTTTTTACAAGAAACCATGGAACCTAAGCAACTTGTCTGAAAACAAAATACCTATTGGTTACAGGGCAAGGACTTATTCTGAGGTGCAGGACACTTTGCACGATGTCTAGCCAACCATAGTTAATTTACTGAGCTATGCTTTCTCCATTTATGAGTACTTCGCTTTTTTTTATTCTTTAATTAGAAGCTTAATAAGCTTGTAAGATTTAAAAATTTGAAGAGTGGCTGGGCGCGGTGGCTCACGCGTGTAATCCCAGCACTTTGGGGAGGCCAAGGCGGGCAGATCACCTGAGGTTGGGAGTTCGAGACCAGCCTGACTAACGTGGAGAAACCCTGTCTCTCTCTCTCTCTCTCTCTCTCCATATATATATATATAATTTGAAGAGTATGGGACATTAAAATTCTGGTATTAGCTCTGATATTGCCTGAAATAGTTTAAGTATTTAATGTTAGGTTAATATTTTTTATTTCAGTATTAAGATAGCAATTTTATTTATTACATTTGTATACATAGAATTAAAAACCAAATTATGGAACATAAAAAGAAGATACTTGAAAAAGACAAGCCAGGTAAGACTTCTGATCTTGAATTTCTCATTTCTCTTAGTGGTCCTACTCTTGATTAAGAAAAGAAGTAAGATGTAAGATTAAGGTAGTTTTGATTAAAAAAGACCAATTTAAAAATATGTGTAAATATCATGTATATGTGTATATGCAAATTAATTGTTTAAATTTAACTTCTTTAGTTTGGAATTCAGGTTTGTTTAAGAAAGTAGTTGTAGCTATTTTATCATCTCAAACCTTATTGTCTGAAAAGATTTCATTTGCTTAATTATGATACCTAAAATCACACATAATATTTTTGCATAAATAAGAAAAAAGATTAAGTTAGTATGTTGCATGTCTTCTCTATAGACACATTATAACAAATTGGACTTGTGATACAAATGGATCTTCCATTTTATTTTTATAATAAATTGTTTCTATTTAGTAAATAAATAATTGCAGTTGATCCATGAATAATGTGGGGGATAGGGACTCTGATCCCTGTGCAATTGAAAATCTGAGTATAACTTTAACTTTTGATTTCCTGAACTTAATGACCAATAGCTCACCATTGACTGGAAGCCTTCCTGATAACACAAACAGTTGAGGAACACCTATTTTGTTGGTGCTACATTATTCTATACTGTGTTCTTACAATAAAGTAAGCTAGAGAAATGAAGCTGTTAGAAAGAAAATCATCAGGAAAAATATATTGACTTTTCATAAAGCATAAGTAGATCCTGATAAAGGTCTTCATCTTCATCATGTTCAGGTTGATTAGGATGAGGAGGAAAGGAGAGGTAGCTCTTGCTGCCTCGGGGTTGCAGAGGCAGAAGAAAATCTGCATGTAAGTGAACACCTGCAGTTCAAACCGTTGCTGCTAAAGGGTGAACTGTATTACATATTGATTTGTGTCACTAATAAAGTAACTATCTTTAGAACTGGGAACTCAGCAATCCCTTCCGGTACCGTAAATACATGGCAATAAGAACTGTAAAACTGAACCAGTGTGCACCCATACAAAGAGGAAATTATTTTTTGAAGATAGCTACTGAGCACAGAAGACAGAAAAGCAATTCCTTTGTGAGAAACACAAGTTATGTTACATATTCTTACACAAGCAAAATGGTCTTATCTGTCACAGTTTACACACACACACAGACACATGCACATATACACACACATACACATATGCATGTGTGTGCACACACAGACAAAGTTAAAAGTCCTGCTGATTCTTAATAACACTATTTGCAGGGAGCAGTGGATAACACAACCTACAGTTTGGATGCAATTCTTTTGACTTTTTGACTGGTTCTGTGATGAACTGCCTTTAATCGGTGAACCATGTTTTTAGTTTGATAAGAAAAAGACTAGAAGCAAGTAAGAGGAAATTCTATAATCAGTAGTAGACTATTATAATATATTCTATACTAGTATCATCATATGTTTTTCTCTAGTTATACAAGTTACTTGAATGATGCACAATTAATTAATTATGATTATTTAGAAATAAGGTCTCTCTATGTTGCCCAGGCTAGAATATAGTGTCTTTGCAGTGGCATAATCATAGCTTACTGTACCCTAGAACTCCTGGGCTCAAGCAGTCTTCTTACCTCATCCTCCTGAGTAGCTGGGACTACAGTCATGTGCAGTTACATCTGGCCCCATACACATTTATTTATTTATTTTTGGTACAGGGTCTCCCTCTCTTGCCAGTACTGGAGTGCAGTGGTGCCTTCTTGGCTCACTGCAGCTTCTGCTTCCTGACCTTAAATGATCCTTTCACCTTTCACCTCAGTCTCCCAAGTAGCTGGGACTACAGGCATGCACCACCACGCTTGGCTAATTTTCTTTTTAAGGTTTTTTTTGTTTGTTTTTTAATAGATAAGGTCTCACTATATTGCCCATGCTGGTCTGGAACTTCTAGTCTCCAGTGACCTTCCTGCCTTAGCCTCTCAAAATGCTGGGATTTTACAAGTGTAGCCACCGCACCTGGCCTGCACAATTATTATAAAAAGGAATTAAGCCGAGTTGAGTTGTAGAAAATTGACCACCTTTTCATAGTTTTTTTTTTTTTTCTAGAAACATTCATATTGTAGAACATATTGTCAGTCATCAAGAGTCTCCATTTTTTATTCTGGTTAAAATATAATTGCTGCTTATTTCACTTTATTTTCTGACATCATTGTTTTATTTATTTCTTTTATGGCTGTACTCAATTGGATAGATACAGAAATACAAGAATCGCCAAGTCAAATATCAGGAAAAAAAGAAAAGAAAAGAAAGTTTATTTTTAGAGAAAAGATTAGGGAAATTTATTAGGGAAAATTCTTCTGTGAAATAACTATCTGATTACAGTCATATATATTATATCAACTCAATAAAAATCTCGTATAAGGCATTTGTGTCAAGGATTCCCAAGAGCACCCCCAGGTTTGATGGTTCACTAGAAGGACTCACAGGACTCAGCAAATAATCATACTCAGATCTTTAATTTATTACAATGAAAGGACACAAGCAAAATTAGTAGAGAGAAAAGCTGCATGTGGTCAAATGTGGAGGAAACCAGCACAAGCCTCCAGGAGTTCTCTCCTGTGGAGTTCCTGGGATCTGCTTCCTTCTCCCAGCCTCACATTTTGACAACACATGTACAGTGTTGCCTACCAGTATCAGAGTTTCATTGGAGACTAAGTACCCAAGTTTTTTTTTTTTTTTTTGGTGGAGGTTACTCCTCCTCACCTATACCCAAATTCCAGACTCCCAGAAGGAAAGCAGCTGTTCAGAGCAACCACACTGTTTCTACAAACACTTTAGACATGGTGAGCCACCCTTCTCAGGGAATGGTGAAAACCCTCCCAATTCTAATTTCCTCAACACCAGGCAAGGGCCAGCCTTGTATGCAGAACTTTCTAAGGTTGGCAGTCTCTTGCCTGCTACATGAAATCTTTTCTGCACAAGACTTATGGCCCCAACTTAATTTTTGATATTGTTTTAAAATTTCATTTTAATAACGTAATATTTTATAAGACAAGGTAACTTGGTACTGGTTCCTGTTGTTTGATCCATCTTAAGTTGCAATGCTGGTTGCCTTTTTGACTTTTGGTGACTGACGGATACTGGTATGTAAGTTATCACAGCAATATTAGGTAATTATAATCTGTCCTCCTTATCTCATTAACCTTTCAGTAAAATTGTTAAATTAAATAAGCATAATAATTTCTGAGTTAAAATTAGAATAAAAATTACCTTTTATTTTGATTACATGAATAATATAGTTTTCATATTGTGCTAAGTCTATTTAGGATTATTAAATAAGATAAAATATTTTCTTGCCTAAGCATGCAATTAAATTTCTTTATTTCATATACTTTTTATACTTCAATTTGAGAAATAATGCCCACATGCTGTTACTTTGGTCTTCAGTGATCTGTAATTTGTAGGGTCACTGTGTCTTGCTTTTATCATAACAACAGGTTCAGTGAATATATTTTTTAAAATTTCTGTTCTGGAGATCCTGGAATAGATGCTTTTTTTTTTTTTTTTTTGGTTGGAATCTCACTTTGTCACCTAGGCTGGAGTGCAGTGGCTCAGTCTCAGCTCACCACAACCTCCATTTCCCGGGTTTAAGCGATTCTCCTGCCTCAGTCTCCTGAGTAGCTGGGATTACAGGTGTGTGCCATCACACCTGGCTAATTTTTGTATTTTTAGTAGAGACGAGGTGTCACAATGTTGGCCAGGCTGGTCTTGAACTCCTGACCTACAGTGATATCCACCCACCTCAGCCTCCTAAAGTCCTGGGATTACAGGCATGAGCCACCATGCCCAGCTGTGAATATCTTTTTTAGATCAATAACTTCATTTCTTAGAACAGTTTGACATTCACGGCAAAATTGAGAGGAAAGTACAGAGATTTCTTATATGCTCCATGCCTCCCACACATGCACAGCCTTCCCCATTATTGGTATTTTCCATCAGAGTGGTACATTTGTTACAACTCATGAACCTACATTGATACATTATAGTCACTCAAAGTTCATAGTTTACATCAGGCTTCACCCTTGATGGGTACATTCTGTGAATTTGGACAAATGTATGACATGTATCTATTGTTTTAATATTATGGACAGAACAGTTTCACTGCCCTAAAAGTTCTTTATACTATACCTGTTCATCTTTCCCTTTCTCCCTAGCAACTCCTGGCAACCACTGATCTTTACTCTGCCTTTAGAGTTTTAAATTTTTCAGAAGAGTCATATAGTTGGAATAATATAGTGGATATCTTTTGAATAGTTAAAAAAATTAAAGTTTCATGGTAATTGAATGTAGTCATTTAAGATGTTCTTTGCCCTTTTGTTTTTTCTTTTGCTTCTTTATCATTGTTAAGATCCGATGACATATGATTTACATACTTAGGAAACGTGCTTTGTATAGATATTTGCCACATAATGAAAAGGGTTGAGGAAAATGACACCACCAGCACAAACTGGAGCATCTTGCTCTATGAGGTGGGTCCAAATAGACTCTCTAGCAGTGGAAGGGGACAAACTCAAAAGGTTGTACTTCATAAAACTGGAATCACCAAGTCTCTCATACTTAACCTTTGGTTGGAAATAAGACCAGACAGTGAATGCTGTAGGTAAATACTTATGTTCCTCCCTGATCCTCTTCCTTTAGGGATGCGTTAGACAACAGTCTGTATTATAATGACATGACTCACCTACAACTATTCTGTCAAGAGGGATGGCAAGGGAGTTTTGCTTTATGTGAGGTGAAAAATAATTTTTTCTCCTACTAGGGATAGAGGCCAGCATTGGCACATTCTGATAGCAAAGGGGCATTGATAGTTTCTTTCTATATATTTTTCCCATTAGATAGTACTACCTGGCAGCCTGCCACACCTCCCCAGTGTTTCTTAAGCTTCTCCCTGAATGTGAGGTGTGGGTCAGAGTGAATATGCTATTAAAGGAGTGATATTTCCGTGGTTCTTTCTGTAGGAGGTAAAATGGCAGGTGAATTTGGGCCTTGTTAAACATAGGACAGAGCACATAGCTACAACTAAGTAAATCACCCAGCACCTTCTCCAAAGAGTATTAGCCAGAGTAACACATTGATCTCTCTTGAGCTCTTCTCCAAGGGCAGAGCACATAGCTACAACTAAGTAAATCACCCAGCACCTTCTCCAAAGAGTATTAGCCAGAGTAACACATTGATCTCTCTTGAGCTCTTCTCCAAGGGCAGAGCACATAGCTACAACTAAGTAAATCACCCAGCACCTTCTCCAAAGAGTATTAGCCAGAGTAACACATTGATCTCTCTCGAGCTCTTCTCCAAGGGCAGAGCACATAGCTACAACTAAGTAAATCACCCAGCACCTTCCCCAAAGAGTATTAGCCAGAGTAACACATTGATCTTTCTTGATCTCTTCTCCAAGGGCAGAGCACATAGCTACAACTAAGTAAATCACCCAGCATCTTCCCCAAAGAGTATTAGCCAGAGTAACACATTGATCTCTCTTGAGCTCTTCTCCACTGGTGGCTGGAAAGTCTTTGCCAGGATGCCAGTTTCTGGTCTGATTCCTTTGTTTTGCTGGCTTCTGTTTTATCCTAAACTGAACAGTTTTAACTGAAGAGCTAGAGAGGCTGTGTTGTGTTCAACAAAATAAGTGCAGCAGCTCCACCTTAACTGTGGGAGATACATTCCAAACCCCCCGTGAATGCCTGAAACCACAAATAGTACTGAATCACACACTGTATTTTCCCATACATGCTTATCTGTGATAAAGTTTAATTTATAAATTAGGCACAGTAAGAAATTAACAATAATAATAATAAAATATATAAAATATAAATAAAATTATAATAATATGCTGTAATAAAAGTTACTTGAATGTAGTCTCCTAAAATTTACTGTATGGTTCTCACCCTTTTTCTTGTGATGATGTGAAGTGATACAATGCCTATGTAATGAGGTGAAGTCAGGTGAATGGCATACGCATTGCAATGTAGTGTTAGGCCACTATTTACCCCCTGAGTCTAAGTGAGAAAAAAGATCATCAGCTTTGAGTGATCCTGGCTCTTCAAGCCTTATTGATGTTGATGGCCGGGTGCAGGAGGAGAGCGTGTTGATGACTAATGGGTGCGTAACAGATGCAGTATGGGTGCGCTGCAGGATGATTCACACCCTGGGCTGGACAGAGGAGGATAGCTCAAGATTTCATTGTGCTTCTCAGAATGGCACACTAAAACCTAAGACTTGTTTATTTCTGGAGTTTTCAATGTATTTTGGAATACAGTTGACCATTAGTAACTGCAACCACAGAAATCAAAACTGTGGATGTAAAATCTGTTTGGTCTTTGACTCATTTCTTGGTGTACAGTTCTTAAAATCCTTAGAATTTCCAAAGTGATATCCTTTTGTATGCCAATGATTGAAGGCTGGAAGCCCCTAGGTAGCTTCAGGTTGGGACTGATCACCAGAAAAACGATGACATGATAGATTAGAGGGTTGAGTTCTCCTGGCTAACTCTGCAAACTCTGGAAAGGAGAGAAGGGCTGAAGGTTGTCAGTCACCAGTGGCCGGTGATTTACGTAATCAATGATGCCTCTGTAATGAAGCTTTCATAAAGACCCAAAGGGACTGGGCTTGGAGAGCTTCCAGATTGCTGAATACATGGAGGTTCCTTGAGGGTGGTGTGCCCTGGGAGGGCAAAGAATCTCCCTGCCACCTCCGCCAGACTTTGAACTATGCATCTCTTCATCTGTACCTTTTGTAACATCATTCCTGGTAAACTGGTAAATGTGTTTCCCTGAGTACTTCGAGCCACTCCAACAATTCAATTTAACCCAAAGTGGGAGTCCTGGGAACCCCAATTATAAGCCGGCTGGTCAGAAGTTCTGTAGCTTCAGACTTAGGACAGATGTAGGGAGGTGGTCTCATGGGACCGAGCCCTTTAGCTGTGGAATCTGATGTTATCTGCAGATAGAGTGTGAGAATTGAATTAGAGGACATTCAGCTTGTGTCATCTGCAGAAATGACTGCTTGTTTTTTGGTGGGGAAAAACTCTCCACATGTTTGGTCACAGGAGCCTTCTTTGTTGATGATTGTTGCTGTGGCATGAGAGCAGAGAAAAACATGTCAAGGGTGTCTTTTCTACACATGTTACTGTATATTCTATTTTAACTGCCCTCATATTTTGGTCCAGAAATCATGCTCTTTGACACTCTTCACGCATCACACCTGTTCTGCTAACAATACCATTTTTAGTCAATCTCGTAGGGTTTGGCTAGGATGACTTATATACTGCAGTTCACTTGTAGATATCAAATTTTGATAAATGTATTCTTCTTTGCATCTAATAAATACAAAGCAAATGAGTTAAGAATTCTTACTGCATTAATTACCTACCAATAGGTTAAATTAATAGTATTTCTAATAAGGTCCCAGGTATGCTCCCAAAGGAATGATATGTAACAAAGCGTCAGTCTCATGATTAAAAAAAAAAAACGTAAAACAAAAAAACATGGTCTAAAGCATGCACAAAAGTGTGCATAATTTTTTTTATGAAGATAGAATCTTGCTGTTTTCCAAGCTGGTCTCAAACTTCTGGGGTCCTCAAGGGATCCTCCTGCCTCAGCCTCCCAAGTAGTTGGGATTACAGGCATGCATTTCTGTGCATTCTTATGTTTTTAATATTCTGTATATTTATTATTGATTTAAATGCATTTTACCTTTTTTTTAATAGATGTCGGGAGTTCTGAGGAATCTCTACTCAGGTAGGATTTTGCAAATATAAAACGTTATTTTAACTAAGGAAATATAGATGGAGGAAACTAATATCTGTTGAATGTTGTATTCTGAGCTAGAACCCTATTATGTGCAATGCATTTATCATCTCATAAAGCCGTCGCAACGGCTTCATCTTCAGCTTTAAAAGATGAAGATGCCTTTTTTTAGACATAGGAAGTCGCAAAAATGAGATTTGAACTCATTTTAAGCCCAGTACTCTTCCTTCCTTTTTTTTTTTAATCATATTCCTCTAACCTACTGTTCACTAAACAGGCAACTATAGTTTAGAGAGGTTGATTAATTGACTCATGTTCCCATAGTTAACAAAGTAGCCGACCCACAGTTTGACCGTTAGCCTGCCTGGCTTCCAAATCCCTTTTCTTACGCCTCAGCATAGATTGATAGAGATCTGTGCAGCATTGAATCAAAGCATAGGTCCGAATCCTATTTAGATTAATTAAATTGAGACATAACAAAATTTATTTTTGATTAATTTAGGCCTAACAAAAATTAATTTAGATTAATAAATTAACAAATTAATTTAGATGTAACAAATCTAAAGATGTGTTAGAAATGTGGTTATTGCTTAAGGCTATTGTCAGAATGCGGTTAGTCCAAGAGCTTGTACTAATAAATTTGACAATTTCAGTAGTAACCAGTGTCTTATTTTTACCTTTAAAGGTTTTAGGACAGATCTCACTTAGCTTTGGCCATAGGACTATAAGTTTTAGAAAAGTAAGTTTAAGCAAGTCTTAGAGAGAAATTATTTGACTTCCCAGGTTGGTTTTCCCTTTAGGCTCGTATTTCCACCTACTTCCATAATTTTTTTTTAGTCTTTTTTCTTTTTCCATGACTTTTCTATAATCTTGTCTTGATGTTTTAAAACTTTCTTCTCTGGTTTTCTTGGTGTTTCTTTTGCTCTATTCTTTTTTCAAATTTTACTGGCTATGCATTCCCAGTTTTTCTATGGACAGAATTAAAAGCACATGGAATCACAGAATTTTAGGAATCTTAAGACTAATTAAAATACCCTCTAGTACTGCAACCTGTGTTGAACTTTCTGGCCAAATGATTCTCTAGATAGAGAACCTAAGACTCAAAGAGATGAAGATGCCTTTTTTTAGACATAGGAAGTCGCAAAAATGAGATTTGAACTCATTTTAAGCCCAGTACTCTTCCTTCCTTTTTTTTTTAATCATATTTGTGTGTGTTTTAATAATAGAAAGTGAGTGAGTCTTGTGCACCCTGTGGATAGAATGAGAATGAAATGAGCTGGTGAGCCCAATGGAAGCGGATAAGAATGGAATGAGCAGGGAAAGGCCAAGTTTGAAGAGAAACAACACTGGATTGGATAGGAGTATGGACTCTTCAATAAGAGATCAGAATCTTGGGGTTTATGACAAGTTTGATAAAGATAAATTTTAAAGATGAAGGACACAAGATGTTGGGAATTATCTACAAGGCACATTAAAATAGAAGTTTCAAGACTGTTCTAGACAGGTTGCTTTTTTTTTTTTTTTTGGTCAAGAACTGACAAACGTGAAGATTTTCACTGAAAGATGATAAAAGATTTTGAGACACTGGGAGGAGTGTCTACAGCAGACAGAAATGTGGTATCATCTATTTCCATCCTTACAGAGGGGTGGCATAGAGCCCCTGAAGTCCAAAGGGCTGGAGATTGCTGAACTACATAGATTCATGGCCCAGGGCAGGTGTCTCATCACCTCTACCTCTTTTCCCAATTCACTGATGTCCTTCCCATGTTCACGTAGGCTGGGTCAGGGGCATGATTGGCTGGCAAATCCATCATGGAGTTCACTTGTGTAGTTGGTAGTGTGTCTGTGCTGGGGGAAGGTGATGGAGACTCTAGTTTGCTTGTTTTTCAGGAGCAGGGATATAGGGAGCTCCTACTCTTGGTCAGTTGAGACCATCCTTTCAGGAATCTGTGCTTTCATAGACTGAAGATTGGAAGATTGGGGACTTCTGTGGAGCCCTGCAGAAGTGGAACCTAGAAGTGGGAGCCCATGGGAAGAATGATATTTAGATAGTACTTAGGGGAATAGAGGTGCAACTACCGGGACTCTGTGTTTCCAGCAGTCTGTCTTCTTGGGTATCTGAGTGCCTATAAATGTTTTTAAGGGCTTGCTAGTTTATGTGGATGCAAATAAGATAGGACTGATAGAGTGAAAATAATGAGATTTCATAAGCGTTAATGTTTTAATCTTTCTGGGAATAGCATGCTCAATAAGAACATACACCTTTGTTATTTGACTTTTGTACATTTAGCTTTCACAGATTTCAAATATTACCGGGTATTCCCTGTACTGTTTTAGGGCAAAGGAAAGCAATAGGACCTTCTTAAGTGGTTTGCATGCTGAGGAATTTATACTGCCATTGTGTCACTTCACAATGGCAGTATAAATTCCTCAGATTAGTCTTTTAAGCAGAGATAGATTATGAACAAGAGAGTGGATCTCTCTACCTTGTTTTAGGTCATCAGGTGTCTTCCAGTTTAGGTAACAAAAGTTATGTCATTCATTAGTTGAATTTTAAGTTCAGCTTCAGGACAGATCATTTGTGAGGGTATAAATTCTTGCCAGGCTCTGCTAATATATTGGGTGTCACTATTTGTTATAGACCTCGTGGTCAGTTTTCATTGAATATTTTATAGATTTAGACAGGTGGAGGCAGAAGTAGGTAATTAAAATAAAGTTTTAGAATAGAGGCCGTATTTTAATTATATCAAGAGACATTATTTAATATACAGATAGCTGACCTTTCTCTATATTGTGTTTTTGTTTTTTGGAGAAGGAAGCTGGATAAGAACTAGCAGATAAAAAAAAGTAAAAAAAATCATCTTGCTCATTTTCATTGTGTATTTTTGCTCTAAAGCATTTTCCAAGAACTGTGTGTGGATTCACGCACTAAACCAGAAGATGAAGACTTGACAGTTGCTACCAAGGTAAAGTGGCCTCTTGTTAAATTAATTTTCTCACTCTGAATCTAGTTTTACATAGTATTTACTTTTAAAATTTAGCAGTGGTTACCTATCATTGTTTTATGTTGGTAATGGAAAGTTGGTCAGAGAAAAACATAGACATACAGCTAGTTGATTAAAGCAATTTGCTTAACTTTGGTAACTAACAAAAGATTGATAAGTGCTGTGACAGGGTGGAGGCTGAAAAAAATAAACCGGAAAATACATAGAGGAAAACCACATTAGGAAATGCTTTCCTTAGTAGAGGAAATATAAAATTTGGTTAAGTTTTATTTGGACAAATATTAATACTTTGCCTTTTAAATCATACTTGTGTGACTTTCATAATATTTATGCCTGTATAAATCTTCAGTGGATCAAATGACTTGTAGTAATCATGGAATCTCCCTGGTACCTTTTAGTTACTAGCCTGTACAGCACATAGCATATAGCTTTTTTTCTTGGACACTTATTATTTTGGTATCATGTAGTTTTTAGGAGAGATTATTTCTCTACTTATATTATTGGCACCATAGGGAAACTAAAATAATATTTAAAATTGTAGAAAAATGGCTGGGTATTGTGGTGTATGCCTGTAGTCCCTGCTACTTGCAAGTTTGAGGCAGGAGGATTGCTTGAGTCCAGGAGTTTGAGAACAGCCTTGTTAACATAACAAGACAATCTAATTTAAAAATATAGACTGTGGAAATGTAGAAATTTAAATTTATGTTTTCAAAGTTTGTATTGCAAAGGGATTTTTGTGTGTTTTATAAGTTGTCCATGAAGGGTATACATAAAACTATTCATCTAATTGAATAACATGTATTTTGCTGCAAATAACCAGTCCTAGATCAGAGACTCTTAATAGCAATATGGTAAGACTTCAACATCATAATTTTGTCATTGTAGTTTATTTAAAATATCCACTTAAAATTCCTATATCACATTCTGAAATTTCAAATTTCAGAAGTTTTTATATTTAGTTGTTTAAATTAGCATTTAAATCTCCTGCGTACCATGAGCTACTGGAGGTCAGTAAACATATTTGTGTGTGTCTTGGAGTACCTTGAATACAGTCTTCCATGTAAGAAGCATTTTAATTGTGTGTGTGTACGTGTGTGTGTGTGTGTGTGTGTGTGTGTGTGTGTTGTTTTTTGGAGATGGGCTTTTACCTTGTTACCCAGGCTGGAGTGCAGTGGTGGGATCCTGGCTCACTGCAATCTCTGCTTCCTGTGCTCAAGTGATCCTCCCACTGCAGCCATCCAAGTAGCTGGGAATATAGACCTGCATCACCATGCTTGGATGATTTTTGTATTTTTTGTAGAGATGGGGTTTTGCCTTGTTGCCCAGGCTAGTTTTGAGCAGCTGGGCTCAAGGGATCCACTTGCCTCAGCCTCTCAAAGTGCTGGGGTTACAAGATATGAGTTACCACATTCAGCCTTAATAGTTATTTAATCTAAATAAATAAATAGACAAATGAATTTTTATATTATGGAATGTTATAAGTAATATTATATACCTAATGTATCTCATGATTAAATACCGCATTTTTAAAATATTGCTTACATTTGTATTATTTTTTAATGTTTAAGAATATATAAGTTTCAATGTGTTATGTTGAGAAATTATGCCATTAATAAAAAGGAAATAAATTATAAATAGGTCATAAATAGCCCAGAAGTTTACAATATATTTTCTTGTATCATTCAACTGACATCTTAAGATTATGATTTTAGATTAAAAATTTTTAAACTTTTTGTTAGCCCCAATTTATGTTGTATGTATATTAAAGATACCATTTCAAAATATACCTTTTCATACATTCTGGGTTCATGCTAAATATACTCTTTTAAGCCATACATTACTCTTTAGCATTCTGGTGACCAATTCTTTCTGTAGGTGGAAAGTTCCAGTTTTCTCTCTCTGTAATAATAATGTTTTTTCAGGTAGCAGTGGATGACCATGTTTAGCCAATTGAATGTCTTATATTAATAAACTTTGTATCACAGAAGTATTTACAAAAAACTCACTGTAGCATGAATGTTAATTAGCATTATTAGGGCTATGAAGGACCAAAAAGCCCTGCTATAGATCTATTTCTCCGTGTACTTTACTGTACTTGTTGTTTCTTTTCTTTCTTGGCTTAAGCTCATATTTAATTGACCAATTAGGCTTCTTTTTTGTTTGTTTCTCTCTTTTTCTCACATTTTAAAAATGATTTATTCCAGCCTATTTTTTCTCTCCCAGATCTCATTGCTCTAGTGACCGGTCTTTCAGTCCATCTCTGCCTTCATCGTCTGCATGTTCAGTTACAGCTTTCTCTTTTAGTTAGCTATGTGCGGCTTTCATTAAAAAATTATTGCCCCACAAGGTTTATTCTTGTTTTTCTTCTTCCTCCTTGGAAGGAGCTGAATTTATACACCTATCTTTAGCTTTTGACAAGCAGAATAGAAGCAATTAATACTATTTTCAATGTCAACCCACTTAAATAAGGTACTACTATAAACTAAACTCTCACAGTTTCCCCCACAAAAATAAGTGATTTGTGCAAGTGATTACCTCCTGCACGTGCCTGTAATGAATTATTTTCTTATTTTTTAGCCCATAATATAGTAATTATGTGCCAAGTACATTACTGCTGCATAGTTTAATTCTGGTAATTTGCATGATTCATTTAAAAAGCAAGTATAGTATAGTGCGCAGAAAATAAAGCTTAGAATTTGAAAAAAATTAGTTTGTGTTCTGAAGGTAAGTTTATCTAAAAACTAAAGAATTATTTCAGGGTAAGCCTTGGCCAAATGTATCTTTCTGAGATATATCTGGATGTGCAAAAGTCTTAAAGAGAGTTAGAGAGAAACAGTTTGAATTGTAGTTTTTTTTTTGGTTTTTTTTTTGCATTTGGAACTTGAAAAGATAATGCTGGGACTTTAATATATTTATATATTTTGATTGTTCAATACAGATGTGTAATGAACACTTTAGGATAAGAAAAAACATGGGGAGTAGTAACTAGGTGGGACTGTAATAACAGCAACTTGGCTTAGTGTTGTAATAAGCGAAGTCATTTTCAAAAACAGAACACACTGAGTACTTTTGTGGCAGCCAAACTTGTAGCAGGAGAAGTATTTAAAACATGATGTATTCTAATGTGATGACTCTGGAGAGAAATGGGAAGGGCCTGAGTGTTCACTGGAAGCAGCTGCTGCATAGTTCTACCAGCACCAAGTGGAAGTCAAAAGACAGGTCAGCATCCAGGTTCTGCCACTTACTAGCTGTGCGACCTTGGGGAAAATTCTTTAACCTATTTAAATATCACTGACGTCCTTCATAAAAATGGTACTAATAGTACCTCTATTGTACCATTAGTGTAATGAACCAAAGTAGTGGGAAATGTGAAAACATTTGTAAACTAGAAAGTATATTTACAAAGGTGAGACAAAATGATCACAGCAGTATTCAGGGACTTAATAATTTATCTTGAGGAAGCTTTTTGTAAGCTGAAGGACAATAAAATGGCAGTAGCATCAAGGAAAGAATGGGAAAGTAGGAACTGGCATGTGGATTTTAAGTTTAGGAGTGTGTTCAGTTTCAGCAGGCCACTACGACTGGAGATGCCCTATAGAAACATAGCAGTTTGGGACTTGAAACCTCTCGATGAAATTTTAAGTGTTTTCATCTAGAATTTATTTTGGTTCTAGGTCACAAGTGCTAGTCAGTGAGACACCGAATATACAAGATGAGGGCTTACGCTATAGTAGTGGGAACGGAAAAGTAACCAGCAAATTCTTCTAACTCACTGTAAATGCTTTCTATAAAGAAAACAGAAAAAGTTAGAAGATATCAAGGAAGTTTGTAGTTAGGTTGGGGATGGGAGTGGAAGTGGAATTCTGTGGTCGCAGAAGACCTCTCTGAGTGTGATATTTAAGCTGTAAACCAAAGGATGAGAAGGAGCCAGCCATGTGAAGGTCTAGGAGGAGGAAATTCTGAATGGAGAGAAAAATGAAGCATATCTTTTCATCATTTTGCTTTTAACATCCTGGAATGACCAGGAAGCTGTCATCATAATCAGTTTTTATGATTGCAGTGTGTACAACGTATGTGCATATAAGATCCTGGCACATTTTAGATGCTTTTTTTTTTTTTTTTTTTGAAGCTGTCATCATAATCAGTTTTTATGATTGCAGTGTGTACAACGTATGTGCATATAAGATCCTGGCACATTTTAGATGCTTTTTTTTTTTTTTTTTGAGACGGAGCTTCGCTCTTGTTACCCAGGCTGGAGTGCAATGGCGCGATCTTGGCTCAGCGCAACCTCCGCCTCCTGGGTTCAGGCAATTCTCCTGCCTCAGCCTCCTGAGTAGCCGAGATTACAGGCACACGCCACCATGCCTAGCTCATTTTTTGTATTTTTAGTAGAGACAGGGTTTCACCATGTTGACCAGGATGGTCTCGATCTCTTGACCTAGTGATCCACCTGCCTCGGCCTCCCAAAGTATTGGGATTACAGGCGTGAGCCACCGCGCCCGGCTGATGCTTTCTAAATAAACGTTCTTATTTTTTTTCCCCTTTTAAAGAAAACTTGCCACACTTTTATCTATTTTTTTGAGACAGAGCCTCATTCTATCATCCAGGCTGGAGTGCAATGGCTCGATCTCGGCTCACTGCAACCTCTGCCTCCTGGGTACAAGTGATTCTTCCACCTCAGTCTCCTGAGTAGCTGGGACTATAGGAGTGTGCCAGCGCACCTGGCTAGTTTTTGTATTTTTAGTGGTGATAGGGTTTCACTGTGTAAGCCAGGATGATCTCAATCTCCTGACCTCGTGATTCACTCACCTTGGCCTCCCAAAGTGCTGGGATTACAGGAATAAGCCACCGTGCCAGGCTTAGCTTGCTTGCTATACTTCTTTGAAGTTATTTCTTTTTGTTTTTCTGAGATAGGTTCTCACTTTGTTGCTTGTGCTGAAGTGCAGTAGTACAATTTCAGCTCACCACAGCCTTGACCTTACAGGCTAAGGTGATCCTCCGACCTCAGTCTTCTGAGTAGCTGGGATTACAGGCTTGCACCACCGTGCCCAGCTAATTTTTGTATCTCTTGTAGAGATTCAGTTTCAACATTTTGCACAGGCTGGTTTCAAACTCCTAGGCTCGAACAATCCACCCACCTTGGCCTCCCAAAGTCCTAGGATTACAGGTGTGAGCCACTGCCCCTTGCCTGAAGTTATTTCTTAATTGGAAAAAGTTGCACAGTTTATACATATCTGCTTGCTCTTATTTAAATACAATATAAAAGTTTTATTACTGCATTATCATCCTATTCAACCATTTTTTCGTGTCACTAAAAATTTTATCAAAAATGTGTAGGTATTTCCAAGCCCCTGTTTACCTAAATGAAGCATCAATGGAACAGTGTCCTATTGTGGGTCAAGATGACGTATTTCCAAGTTTTTTCTCATAAGTATCTTATTTTAGTACTGAAATATTTATGAGGAATATTTAAAATTTTTAATACTGTAAGTATTATAGCAAGTATATGATACATATCTTGAGAAAGAATCTCACTCTGTCACCCAGGCTGGAGTGCTGTGGCATGATCTTGGTTCACTGCAAACTCCACCTTCCTGGTTCAAGCAATTCTACTGTCTCAGCCTCCTGAGTAGATGGGACTACGGGTCCACACCACCAAGTCTGGCTAATGTTTGTATTTTTAGTAGAGACAGGGTTTCACCATATTGGTCAGGCTGGTCTCGAACTCCTGACCTCAGATGTTCTACCCACCTTGGCCTCCCAAAGTGCTGGGATTTATAGGCATGAGCTACCGTGCCTGGCTGGCATGTATTTTTTAAATGCTTTCTTATTTTTGGTGGAGACTGCAAAGTAGAATTAGGTACTTTGAAGCCAGTTCCTGGTTGAAATATGCACATGTTAATATTTTGTCTGTGAACATGTTTCTTTGGGCTGCCATGCTTGGATAAGAGTCAATGTCCCTCTGAAGATAAGAGATGAGCCTGATCTAGAAAGTGTAGATGAGGTTCTTTACTGAAATGCTTGCATTTTTAATACTTACTTCTCTTATTTTAAAGTCAAATTAGTTTTAAAATAGTAAATTGAAATTTTGGGGGAGACAGGGTCTTGCTGTGTTGCCGAGGCTGGAGTGTAGAGGCATGATCTTGGCTCACTACAGTCTCCATGTATCAGGCTCAAGTTATCCTCCCACATCAGCCTCCCGAGCAGATGGGACTACAGGCATACACCATGATGCCTGACTCTTTTTTTGTAGAGATGCGTTCTCATTACAGCTAGTGCTCGACTTACGACCACGGTCGGGACCGCGGACTGGTCGTAACATGATTTGGTCGTAAGTTGAGTAGGCTATATGCACAGTTGAAATGGTGCACGCGGAGATGGTAGTGCTGCCAGAAGCTGGTCCGCACTGTCGTACGCCCAGCTGGGCAACGTTTGCGCTGCCAGACGGGGAGCAGTCGTGGCTAGCGATTGTGGTCATAAAGTCGAATGGTCGTAAGTTGCATAGGTGGTAAGTCGATCAATACCTGGTATGTTGCCCAGTTGCGTCTGGAATTCCTGAGCTCAAGCAATCCACCCACCTTGGCCTTGCAAAGGGCTGGGATAACAGATGGGAGCCACCATGCCTGGCCTACATTGAGGTTTATTTAAATGAATTGATTAGGGCTGGGTGTGGTGGCGCACCCTGGTTACCTCAACACTTTAGGAAGCAGAAATGGAAGGATTACTTGAGCCCAGGAGTTTGAGACCAGCCTGGGCAATATAGTGAGGCCTTGTCCCTACAAAAATAACAATAAAAACATTAGCCTGGCATGATGGTATACCCCTGCAGTTCTAGCTCCTCAGGAAGTTGAGGCGGAAGATTGCTTGAGGTCAGGAGGCTGAGGCCACAGTGAACCACAGTCATGCCACTGCATTCTAGCCCTGGGGACAGAGTAAGACCCTTTATTTTTTAAAAAAGAAAATATTGATAAGTTTGATGCAACTCATTATAATTTTTAGAATGAAAACTCACTCTTTATATTACCTTAGCAGTGTGTCCCCGAGAAAGTGTCAGAGCCTTTACCTGGACCTTCCAATGATAAAGGAAACAGTGTAGTCAACGGAAAAAAAGAAGGTGAGAACTGTATTTTATTTAAAAAGTCATTTGATTGAATGATTCTTTAAAATATGAGCACTAATATATTCTAACAGCTAAAGAAAATGTCCTATTAAGTGTACAACAAGTAGGAGTAACATGGTGATAAGTCGTGTCTCTAATCAGGGGTCAGCAGTTGATTCTATGGAGAGTGCCGCTAAAGGAGCTGAGTTATTAGTTCCATTTTAAGATGCTGTAAGACCTGAGGCAAGGCAGGAAAGGGGGAAGAGGAAATAAATGAATGAAAGAGGAAGAAAGAATGAGGAGGGCAGAGTGTACATGGAATAAATGAAGAAAAAATATGCGGGTGTATGGAATGGAGGGTAGTGAAGTCAAATTGATCTATAGAAGGAAGAGCAGAGTGTTAGAAATAGCGGAGAAGATAAAGTGAGTTTCCAGTACCAAAACTGTCAGAATCAGAGCGACATTTTCCTGCTCTTGCTGTCATCCTCACTACTGGGGAGGCGTTAAGGATTGAGGTACCGCCCCACACAGATCTGTGTTTTTATTTACCATAGATGAACATCACCATAAATGGTCAGCCATGTATGGCTATAATTTAGTGTTATAGAAAATGTTGTAACCTCACAGGATAGTATTATATAGGCCAAATTAACATTATTGAAGAAAATAGTGTTGGGTGATTTATGGAGAAGAAGTTAATCAGAGAAGGTATAGCCTGATTAAAAGTTCATTAGCAATATTATGGCTTATAATGTAGTATTAATTCAGGAACATGATAGGAAGGGAATTGAGGCTAGGCTCCAAAAGGGCACTTAGGGTAAACAAATATGGAAGCACTTCTTTGTAGAACAGAGCATTTCAATACTCATGAATTGGTTGAGAAGCTTCTGGAAAATGCACATTTTGAATCAACAGGTATTGGATTCTGCAGTTCTCATGAGTACTCAGGTGATGTTGATGCTGGTCCTTGGACACAGCTCTGAATAGCAAGGGAATAGCCTCCTTTAGAGAAATCTGGAAAAAGAACCATTAGGCAGCAATTTAAAAAATAACAGAATCAAGGGAAAACATTAATTTCCTTTTATTTCTGAGCATGATTCTAGCCACAGGGGAGGGAGAATCAGATGAAAAAAAGAAAAATATGTGTGTACTACTGCTGAACACAGATGAAAAAAAGTGGTTGCAATTATCCATAAAAAGCAGTTAGGAAGGGAAGCATCAGGATGACAGATCTAAAGATTCCTTTTGCAAAGGAAGAGGGATTGTGAAAGGACAAGGAGAGAGGAGAGAAAGAAGTTTGCTGGGGGACTTGAGAGGTGAAGCCAAGGAAACATGAGACCTCACTTCCAGTTGCTTCTATATATGCCCAGTCTCACAATAGAGGTATTGCTGTGGAGAGTACTGGAGGCAGGAGGGAGTGCTGGAATGGGCATAAACCACAGCAGCTCATTTCTCTTCATAACTGTCAGGCCTCGGAGAGGGAAATTTCATTGACATGAGCGAATAAGATGCAATTAAGTTGCATAGAGATGCTTTGGCTAATTTTTTTTGAGACAGCAAGTTCTTTGATATGATCGCTGTTTCATAAAACTTCTCTATAGAGTAAGATAATATATCACACTTAGCTAATTTTAGAAGAAATCATATTATCAAGTTTATTCTGTGAATACCAAAAGCATCATTTTCAATAAATACTGCACTGATTTTGAAATATAAAGTTTATTCATATTCAGCAAGTCTGTGGTGATTCAGTGTTTTCTTTTTTGATAAATATTTTGATGTTGAAAGATTATTCTACATGGTTCATTTGGTGTGTTTCATGGACCGTGTTGCATGAGTGGATCAAGGAAGTCTAAGACAAGGCCAAATGAGGGGATGTGAGAAATGTAGGTGCTGCAGTAGTTCACGTGGTCACAGGAAAAATGAGTATTTTGCTTATTTCATAAGTGTGTTTCCTAGCTGATATTTAGAACACTTTCTTTGATGAGAGGTGAATCACACGTTCACCTAAACTGTAATTCCAGCAGTGTATTTTCCCACTGACAGGAAAAGTGGAATTTACGGTGTGCTGGCAGCAATGCCTCTGATGTGTTGCATTCAAATACTCTGTGGCACTGACCATCAGCTTTGACACTGATTCCCTCAGGTGTGGTTTGCTCTTCTGTTTAGTGGTTCCTTTTCCCCGCATCAGCTCACGTGCTCACATTGATATCCATGCTTTTCTATTTTACATATAGGCATTTGAAACATAATTTCACTATTGAAATGTAAACTGTGCATTTAAAAAAATCCTATATTTTTAGTTTTCTTATTACATTTTTGTCAAGTTGCTGTCCTAGGCAATGAAAAGAAGAAGCTAAAAAGGACCCTCAAAATCTTAAGTAATTATTTTCATGGCCAGGCATGAGGACTCAGCTGGGTAGTAACACTGCATGAATGTTTGGTTGGCCCTGTCATACTTACATATAACTGATGACATGTCCCCTTTGCTTTGTAGGGCCTCCTGCAAAACAGCCGTCTTGGGAGGTAATTAATTATGTATTTTTTTGAATTACTAACTCCATGTCGTATAAAGTATATATGATTTATCAATCATTTTATTTTAAAACCCATTCAGCCAGCCACTGAAATGGGAGATTCTGCTGTGAAAGACGTGGTACAGAGAAAGAGTATACAGACATCGAGAGCAGGTACATTTTCAATACAAAGAGGATGATGGAAATAAGTACATTAAATGATTGCAAGTACTCACATTCGTCTTACCCCTAATTCTATTTGTTTTACATTGAATGGAAGGCATTGATGTAAATGTTATTATAGGTAAAATTAAAAAATTTAGAAGCATAAGAAAATAAGATTTTAAAATGTAAGCTTTAATTCAAATGTTTTGAATAGCATAAAATTTTCAATATAAAATTTTTATACTTGTCAGAGATTCAAAGCAGTGAATTTTGAGACACTAAGATATTTCCAGTGTATTATATGCTAGTTAAAGTTCTGATCTTTACCCAGAGGAAAGCTTTACTTACCAACATGTCAGTTCTGCTTTAACTTCAGAGACTTCCTGCTAGTGTTTAGTGTTATTACACTGGTGATCTGAAGCCAATCAGATGTTCTAATGAGCAGACTGTGTGTACATGTGTATGTATGAGCATGTGTATGTGTGTGTTTAAGGCATCTTTGATTTTTAAAAATGAGAAAAGTAATCATTCATTTATAACGGTTAGACCCAGTCTTTTAAAATGGTGATTTTGAGACTTTTTGCTGTTAAAGGTTTTAAAAAATGATTGCATAGAGGCTACCACATCATGAATTGGTTGTTTTTTATGTCAATGCCCTTTTGAAATGTTTAACTATATTGTGATGCTCAGAAATAATATGCAGAATTTTTACTTGTGTCCTAAAATGGTATGTGAGTGGTTATACCCTTTACATACCTTTCTGCCACTTTCTTTGGTGTACTTTGGATTATATTTTCTATATGTATCCACCTTGATATGATTAGGTCAGTTTTAATTTACTTTATACTTTTTACTGTGTTCCTTTATACCACTCTACCACATTTAATTAGACTCTCCTGTTGCTGATAAATGAAGAAAGAAAAAAGGAAAAATAAAAATAATGTCAGATTAAAAAGGGCTTTTGTTCAATCAGTTTGTATCTGTGAATATTTACTATATGAGAGTTTAAAGCTGAAAAGTTCGGAATGCAGGCATGCACCACCATATTTTGCAAATGCCTTTAGAACTATGATTCATGAGCCTTTAGCATATGCAGTTATGACAATTCATTTCCCTGAAGAAGTTAAGTGTACTGTTCTTGAAAAAGAAAACTGAAAATAGCATTGAAATGAAAATGACATTGTCTTATTTGACCTCTTGGACATCCTTGAATGAAACTGGAACTCCAGGGATACTCAGATCAGAGTTCAGAACCAATGTTGTGAACAATATATATAGTTTGTAAATGTCTAGTGATCATGAGCCCTTGATGATGAAATGGCCTTTTGAGTTTCACTTTTGTGTTTTTTGCTCTTTTCCTTGACTTGTTTTAAAAAGCATAAATTCAACAGTTTTATTTATACAGAAACCAGCAACTTAACTTTTAAAATATATTTCTGTCCTATCTCATGGTATTGGGTACTCTTCAGATCTAGGGTGGACCCAGACTTATTTTTACACGGGAACAATTAGGTTTTTCGTTTGTTCATTTGTTTGTTTGTGTTTTTGAGACATAGTTTTGCTCTGTCACCCATGCTGGAGGGCAGTGGCTCAGTCTGGGCTCACTGCAACCTCTGCCTCTCGGATTCAAGCAATTCTTCTGAGTAGCTGATACTACAGGCATGTGCCTCCACACCCAGCTAATTTTTCTGTTTGTAGTAGAGATGGGGTTTCACTATGTTGGCCAGGCTGGTCTCTAACTCCTGGCCTCAGGTGACCTGCTCATCTCAGCTTTCCAATGTGCTGGGATTGAAGGTGGGAGCCACAGTGCCCTGCTGCTAATAAGTTTTTTAAGGCTACTATATTTTATACCAATTTTTGGTCTATACTTAAGGCTTCACATGTGAATTCTGAAGGTATTCATTCATTGAGGGAAGATCATCTCAGTTTAATGAAAGCAGTTTTTAATTTAACATATATTCATTAAATTTTTTTTTGAAGTTTTTGTCTCTAGTACACAGAAACACAATAATGTCATGGCTATTTAAACTTAATGTATTCATGCACAAACTTAGTTATTCAGATATTTTCTTATCCCTGTAGAATCTTAATTATTAATAAACAAATTTCTCATGGAAAACAAAATATATAACAGAGATTGTTGAGTGAGTCAAAGTAAATTGTACTAAATAACATAAGCCTAGACCAAAGTGAGAGATTTTAGTTAAGTAAACTTATCTAAGTTAACAGCAATTACAGGACTTGTAAAATACATTAGGCCACGAAGGAGTAGTGTGCTTCTGGGGTACAGGACAACATGAGACTGCTTCTGTGTAGAAAGAATTTTTATACCTTATTATAATTTGTATTACTATTTACATTCTAATAAAAAATATTTTCAGATATTTTAGATTATTTTTCTACTAGGTGGACCATCAATAGTAAGACTTTTCAAAGATTTGGGAAGTTGAGAGTTGATGATAATGTTTATCTGTATCACCATCAGTGATCAAAAATCAGGCAGCAACTACAGACTTTGGACACATGAACTTCATAGTTAAAGAAAGGATTAATTTTGGAGCTGTGTTTCTATCGGAATTACACTCTTCATTACCTGTGTGAATCACAGCTATTAGGGTAGAAAGAGAACAAAGAAGGAAAAGCAGCATACAGTTTTATTCTAGATTACCCAGTTGACTTCATGCTACCATGGTTCTGACTTTTAAAAAGTCATTTTGTGGCCAAATGTACTTCGCGTTTACTCCCCTTATGCAGCCTACAACCAAACAGAACGCTTCTTAGCAAGGCATTTGTATTCTTCCTTTGAGGACAGCAGCGTATAAATAGCAAAGAGAATGAGGAGAAAAAGTAATTTTATTGAGGTTAGTACTTAACATAAACTTGAGTGTGGGCACTATGATTATATTTAGAATTCTGAGGCTGGATGGGAAAACCAGGTAGACAGCTACTGATTTACTACTCAAACACAATGTGGCTTATTTGATTTATTTTTACATCTCTAATTTTGCAATTGTTAGGTAGAACTATATGCAGTGTTACTAAAAATACTTTCCAAACTCAAACATTATATAATGTCTATGGCTTTCTGTATTATAGTGTTGATTTTTCTAATATTAATGGGAGCTGTTGAGCATTTGCTTTGTGGTGTCTCCTCAGCTGTATTCATACTTTCCATCATCTTATTTTAATGGATAATCATGTACTAGGAATACGAGTTTTAAGAAGAGCTGTATCATTTAAAGAGAACACATGAGCATCAAATTTAATTCTGCTAGAGCACCCAGTCTGTTGATTAATTGCAGCTAATATGAGGTCTACTTTACGTACAAGTTAAATTCAGTGCCCTTAATCAGTCATATGATCAGCTCAACAGTAATAAATCATGCAATACTTTTTCACCCCTATAGTTTTAATTTCTTTCTTCCCTTTACGTCTAGAATTAACATTGTACAAAGCACGATGATAATCTTACAGAATAGTGATAACAAGCTATAAATCCAGTTTCTTACCTATGCAAATGACTTGTTTGATCCTATTTTCTCATGTGCTTGGTAGATCAAGGAAGCAAAAGTTAAAAAAAAAAAAATCCCAAATGCATTTCCTCAGTCCAGTAAGACTGAAACCGAAAAAGTATACAGTAAATACAAGTAACTGAAGCAGTTTATGTATGTTATTTTACTTCTCATTTGATAACTTTTGTAAAGTAATGAGCAGAGTGTATTTCTCCAGGGACCCAGATATATATATTTCTTCATTCAATAAAAATTTATTCTTATAGTGACTACTGATACTTATATCCTAAATATTTCTGAAAATATCTTCTCAGTTCAGGCCTGCATCAACTTTGCGACATTGCCTTACATTTTATCTTTGTTCATTTATTTATATGCCTCTGAATTTTCTGCTCCTCATAGCATTTAGAGTTAATTATCTCTAATGCAAATAGATCTGTGAACCATTCTTGAATTCATTAATGTCCAAGCATCTTAAAGATTTATAGAAGGTTTTCAGAAACTGACTTCTGGGCTGGGTGCAGTGGCTCTTGTCTGTAATCCCAGCACTTTGGGAGGCCAAGGCAGGTGGATCATTTGAGTTCAGGAGTTCAAGACCAGCCTAGCCAACACGGTGAAACCCTGTCTCTACTAAAAATACAAAAATTAGCAGGCAATAGTGGCATGTGCCTGTAATCCCAGCTACTCAGGAGGCTGAGGCAGGAGAATCCCTTGAACCCGGGATGCGGGGTTGCAGTGAGCCGAGATCGTGCCACTGAACTCCAGTCTGGGAGAGATAATAAGACCTTGTCACAGAAAAAAAAAGAAAAAAGAAAAACTGACTTCTGCCCATTCTCCATCTGTAGCCCTTTCCCCATCTGCCCTTTTCTCTGGAATTAATGAAATGCTGGTAGTGCCCCCCTCACCATTCCTCTTTTGTAGAGAAATGCATATGCTCTTGGAGGCTTCTTGCCTTCTCTTATTGCTGCCTGGCCTGTGCTCACCCTTCCCTGCCCTCTGCCTCCTTAATCTGGCTGACCTCGCTCTCTGAGTCTCAGCTCAGGCATGATCTTTAGGAAAGCCTCCCTGACAGCTGTTATTTTCCTTCCTTATACCCCAGTGCCTAGCACTTAGCAGGCACTCAATAAATAATTATTTAGTAAAATTAAGACTGTTTATACAACGATGACTCAAAAGATTGTCCCCTACAGCCTAGCAGCAAAGGGGATTGACGTGTAAAGACACGAGGTGCAGTTCAGGTGGTCAAGTTACACTAGAAATATTGACAAAGTACGAAGGGAGCCCCAAGAGGCAGACAGACACCTATGTATGTGGAGAAAGGCAGAATCAAGGAAGACTTCGCGTAGCATTCTGAGCCTTTTTTTTTTTTTCTTTTTCTGTTGTTGGAGACAAGTTCTTACTCTATCACCCAGGGTGGAGTGCAATGGCATGATCGAGACTCACTGCAACCTCAAACTCCTGGGCTCAAGGGATCTTCTCACGTAAACCTCTTGAGTAGCTGGGACTATAAGCTCATATCACCATGCCTGTGTAATTTTTTGTAGAGTCAAGGTTTTGCTATGGTTTCCAGGCTGGTCTTAAACTGTTGTCCTTGGGCAGTTCTCCCATTTTGGCTTTCCAAAGTGCTGGGATTACAGATGTGAGCTATTGTGCCCAGCCTACATTCTGAGTCTTAAAAGATGAATATAAATTTGTCCGAATAGTAGAGATATTTGAGATGTAAAAAATGGGGTGCACACTAATTAAGGTATAAAAAGTAATAATTTTGCAAATTATTAGTAACTGCCTACTCAATAAGTATATTTTAAAAAGATACTGTTATGACTTATGGTAAAGTGTTACAGTGTATATTTCTACCATATTTTTTAATTGTTTTGTGTCCATCAGTTTTGTTTATTGTTGGGTGCAACAATTGGTGAGTGACCCTGAGATTTTGTATGGCTTGAACCTGGGTGATATCCAGTGTCTCCCCAAGTGGTTTGTTGAAGTTTTGGATAGTTAAAAGTAGTTCTTAAAGAAGTAAATATTTCAGTAAACATTAAGCTTCATTTAAACTCTCCATACACAAAATAAAAATAAATGCTATTCTCCAGTCACTTTTATAAAGATTGTAGTCTTTATCCAACTGTTCTACATAGTTCATTTTAACTCAATCTATGTATTTGTCAGCAGGACAAGACTTCCTAGTGGATTCAGAGGAAGAGCAAGAAAGGCTTGAAAGAAGTGAAAAGAAGGAACCAGAGGTATAGACCACATTTGCATTTAAATTTCTTATTAATATTGGGCTTTTTTTTTGGCTTTAGTAACAAAGCGTGGTCCAAATGACATGTCCTTTTAGACTATACTTTTAGAATCCAATAGATCATAATTTTGTATTTAATTTTTAAAACATTTTAACCAGTTATGAAACTTAAGTTATTCTTATCACCTCTGGTAACTCATAGCTATCTTTACCCTTGGAATTGAGGCAAGAAATTTCCAGAATTCTCTTGCTTTTTTATTTTTATAACCTTATTCATAATACAGAAGGTAACATGAAATGTTAAGTCATATTACTAAGCAATAGAAATTATGAACAATTAAACAATGATAGCCACTGAGTTAAAGGAATCATCATTGCCACTGGTTCAAATTTTGCAGTTTTATGTTGCTGGTCACCAATGCTGAATTTAAAGGTTTATTCTGTTTTGTGGTCTCCAGCTGACTTCAGCGTCTGTGTTCAGGGAGAGAATGGGGTCATAAAAGTCAACCCAGCTGCCTATTAAGAGAATCATACCTTGCAGAATGGGACCTTTGGTGCCAGGGTACAAACAATAACTTTATTTCAACATGAATAAATAGTAAATATTACTAAAATTTTTAAAATCCTTCCACCATCACAAGTGGATATAATCAGAAAATCTATCTACATACATAACACTATCATAGTGTATCATTTGAATTAGAATTTAAAATCCTGCTTCTCTTTCTGATTAGTATTTATTTTGGCTCTTAATAATTTAGTGTTTGCCTAGTCTCCAGTTAATCTTCAGAAATATAAATGCACTGTAGGGGCTCACTATTTCTGGTATGCTGAGGTAAAATATTTTTAAAAGGCCGGGCGCGGTGGCTCAAGCCTGTAATCCCAGCACTTTGGGAGGCCGAGGCGGGTGGATCACAAGGTCAAGAGATAGAGACCATCCTGGTCAGCATGGTGAAACCCCGTCTCTACTAAAAATACAAAAAATTAGCTGGGCATAGTGGTGCGTGCCTGTAATCCCAGCTACTCAGGAGGCTGAGGCAGGAGAATTGCCTGAACCCAGGAGGCGGAGGTTGCGGTGAGCCGAGATCGC
>NW_016107851.1:1063148-1067112 GCF_001604975.1 Cebus imitator
AAAGGGAATATACATGTATATTCAGGACTTCCTTTAAAATTCATTACAAACAGGTTCAAGCTGAATATTGGTGAAAATTTTGAAAACTCCAAAATTACTTCTTGCCCTGAGGAAGAGCTCCTACACAGTAACTCTAAAGAGAGACAAACTTTAAGGGAGCGCCCTCTAATCTGAGGAATCATGTCTTTGATTGTGAGGAGGAAGATGCCTCAGGAGGGGCTAACTCCACGGTGTTCCAGGCAGCACCTGAACAGAGGAAGCCCATGTCAAACGTCCTTCCATTCCATTCACACCCCAGGTCCCTGAAATACACTTGCCATTCATCTTCTCAGCTTCATTTAAATGAAAATGAATCAGACTATGAAAATGACAACAAACCAGACACACAGCTTATTTCTAACAAAGATGAAGAAAATTCTTGTAATGATACAGAAACTGAAACATTAAGGAACCTAGTAGCTATGATTAAAATGAAAGATGATTAAGAGTTTGACATGCAAATGGTAACAACTATAAACCAAAATACCACTAATTGGAAATTAGACATTAGGCATTGGCCTCAGTCTCGAGATCCAAAATGTGTTTTGGATTTGTGGTTTACAAATCAGGAAGCATATGATTTACACAAAAAGCCACTGTATTTCTGCTGTTACAGACTCCTTTAAAAACAGAAAGCCAATACAGTGCTTGTTCTAGAAGCCATTATTTGACAATCCCAGTGCTAGCAACTACAAAAGCATGAATCTTGAATTAGAAAATGTGAGTTATTCTCTGCCACATAGTGACAGAACATCAAAAGTATAACTAGAAGACTTCCAGCAAGATATTCCAAGGTTTAAGAATGAGGTGGGCATGCTACAAGTAGAGTTCCTGGCTTTGGAGAAAGAGAAAGTTCAATTTCAAAAAGACAGGTTCTCTTGCTGCTTCTCTTTTTCTCTTTATTGTTTATCTGATTCAGCCTAATTTTCTACTCAAGAAAATCTAATGTGTACAGTTACAGTGAGGTCATCTAAATGTATGATTTTGTGTCAAAGTAGAGTAGAACTGCTATCTAAATGACAGTTCTGGAAAATGTTCTCATAATCTTTGTTCATTAATCAACCTAAATCTCACTATCTGTCTTCCAAGTGGCATATGGGCTGGGAAACTAATTCAGCCATATACCATGTGACC
Organism: Cebus imitator; assembly: GCF_001604975.1. Lineage (NCBI taxonomy): Eukaryota > Metazoa > Chordata > Mammalia > Primates > Cebidae > Cebus > Cebus imitator. The sequence goes on from NW_016107851.1 coordinate 1,064,322, forward strand.
TTCTGAATTAGATAAGCATGAAAGAAATTACTAAAGGAATAAGCTCTAGATTCTTTTTTCTGTACTCATTTAGAAATGAATTACATTTATTTAAACGATAGGATGGAAATACAATGGGACAGAACCAATGACTGAGAAGAGCCGCAAAAACACATCCAGCCTTGAGAGTTGCAATGAATACTCCGAGCCAGAGGATTCTGTTGAATGTGTTTCCACGCATGCAAGTTTATCTGCTTACTTAACTCAAACTGCTTGAACTGATAGTTCCATCATGGCCATTTCAAATATTTTTGAAAACAAATATACACTTCCACATATTTTAAAAACTCACCAACTCTCCAATATTTCTGTTGAATCAGACCTTTACATGATGTTGTTTAATAAAGTATGGTAAGCTTAGACATGTATGATTTTTATCATATAAGAAACATAACTTCTCAGCCAAAAATTTAGCATTTGACTCTTTAGTGAAGAGTTAAGTTCTATACATTATGTTCTAAAGATAGACAAAAATCTAGGGATTTTCTTCTTTCAAAGTAAAAGCAGATGAGACCTTTTTCCACCCTCTGAGGCATTAGATTGCTTTGCCCAAGTTACACTTTTAATATAGCTAACTAATTTGATAAATATATCCGGTAATTTATGTCATTCAGCGATGTGGAATTGTATCTCGTCATTTGGTGCCGTGAAATGCTAGGGAATGCCACTTTAAGAGATTTAGATGAAAATTTAATATGACTTGGTTGGTTTGACTCCCATTATCAGAAGATAACGGTATCATGTGCTTTCCACCCATAAGCTTTTGTGATAATGGAATGTGAAATCTGGGAAGCCTCTCATTTTCCAGAATTCTGCACTAGCAACTCAGCAGTTTCACTCTGGTTCCTGTGTTGTGGCAAACTTTGGTTCTTATAGTTCAGGGAGTACCATTACTTTTTTAATATCCTGGGATTCAAATATTAAAAAAATAAATAAATAAAGGCAGTGGCTAAAAGAATAGCTTAGTACAGAAAAGAGAAAGCTTCTTTTATGTTCCTGAAGCCCCACAAGGTCACATCCTCTCAATCTGGCTATTTCATGTAAAATCCAGGTGGTAAAGACAGAAGACATACCTTATATCTGTGCCATTTTATTTCTCTGTTTCTGCCAGTCAGATAGCATAAAAATTCATATCAGATAGCAAAGAGTGGATGAGAATAAAAGCACAAAATGGAGGAGAACACTTCTGAAATTCAGGAAAATTCTTTTATTCATTCAGACAGAAATGAGCAGACTTTACAAAAATTTCAGTGATGGAATGATAAGAATGTCTTATAAGTATGTGATAATTATGTATAATGATAAAATTAAAGTAAGCACAAAATATTTTTATGATTAAAGTGGTGACAGTTAACCTGAATCAAGTGATAATATCAGGGAAATAATTCTTTTTATTGAATAAAATAATTATTATTCATATTACTTTTATTAAAGGCCAAAGAAGGAAAAAATACAAACAAAAGTGAAGAAATACAACTGTCGGAAAATACATGTGACAGTACATCTTCTGACGCCGCTGATGGATTAACCCAACAAAGAAAGATCAGGAAAACGTATCCTCAGCAATTTCCCAAGGACATGAAGGAAGAGCATGACAGGTAAGCGTATGGCAGTTGTTTGTTTTGTTTTTTGTTTGTTTGTTTGAGACACAGTTTTTCTCTTGTTGCCCAAGCTGCCGTGCAATGGCATAACATTGGCTCACTGCAACCTCATCTCCTGGGTTCAAGTGATTCTCCCCCCTCAGCCTCCCAAGTTGCTATGATTACAGGGGTGCGCCCCCATGCCCAGCTAATGTTTTGTATTTTTATTAGAAATGGGGTTTCACCATGTTAGCCAGGCTGGTCTCAAACTCCTGACCTCAGGTGATCTGCCCACCTTGGCCTCCCAAAGTGCTGGGATTACAGGCACGAGCCACCACATCCACCCATAGCAGTATTTAACAGGAAATAATTGTCATTGTGCTATAAATTAATCCTAAATTTGACAATATTCATTACGATTAACAAATTTTATACTTTTACCAGGGTAATCAGAGAAATGCAAATTAACATAAAATAAGATATATTTTTTAAAGTCATGATTTTTAAAAAGTAATTACTAATGTTGGCAAATGTAAAGAAAAAGGCATTCTCATACACTGTTTGTATATGAAATTGGTAAATTGTTTCTGACGGGTAGCTTAGTGCTGTGTATCAGAATTTCAAATAACCTGACATCCCTTTAATGTGACAACTTCACTTTTGGGACTAGATTGTACAGGAAAACATAACTTGTGTAAACATACACACACACACTTATTAAGGACGTTAATTATATGTTATGTATAATGAACAATAGGCCAATAAATATATAAAATAAATGTAACATGATAAGACTCCATACCTATATTAAGAATATTTATATAAATATGTTGCATATATACATGTGTATGTTAAGTATATTTATTATAGCATTGTCATAACCCATCAATAAGGAAATAAATTGGCGTATCTATCAAATAGTGTAATATGCAGCCATTAAAACATGAGGTCATTTCTATAGTGCACTGACTATTTCACAATTAAAATATATTCCAACTATTTAGTTTGATGACACATCTTAACCACTTTTTAAAAGAATTCTTATAATACCTGCTGAGTTGCAAAAGCAAGCTACATGCAACATTGGCCCTCTATCTTGTCATTAACAAAATGGCAGGTTTAAAGTTTTTGTTTTAGGTTCTCAGTGAATGACTGTTTAAATATTAAACCCT
>NW_016107851.1:1067727-1077614 GCF_001604975.1 Cebus imitator
TCTGAAGGTGCCACCTTACATCTTACACTGTGAATCATTTGGAGGGATACATGCAATATTTCATTAAGATGAAAATTTATTTCTAGTGAACTTACACACTTGTCAATAAATAGTAACTTAAAAATTGTTAATTGTAAATTATCTTTTTTAATTGGGGAGTAATTATGACTGTGTGATTTAAAACGGTAATTTTCAACTTGTAACTTTCCTGAATAATGCCCAGTATCCTTTTTTATAAAATATGCTAGAGTGACTAGTAACAGAAACTTTAGCAGAATATTCTTTCCTTACTACTTTTCAAGTATATGCATTCTTTTGATGATGTTGAAGTGAGAAATTAAATATCTGAGAACTGCAGAGGAAAAATATTCCAGAACATGGAAACTTTATTAGGATAATAAACAACACATGCAGAGGCAGATCACAAGATGAAACTTTTTATTTTCTAACAAAATGAATTTTAAGATAAGTGCCTTTATTTGCAGATGCACCTTAAAACAAGAAAATGAAGAGAAAAGTAATGCTAATATGCTGTACAAAAAACTTAAGGAAGAGTTAGAAGGGAAATTGGAACAATATGAGAAAGAAGCTAAACAACAACTTAAACTGACTGTTCAGTCATTAGAGATGGAACTGAAGACCTTAAGAAATAATCCAAATCAGGTAAATCAACCTTTGATAAAAATTCTATATCTTCAACTTTATTATTTCAATATTACTTATAATATCCACTTGATGTAATACATCTTATTTAGGTCTAAAACAGACCAGAAATGTTATCTCATTTTTAAAAATGAATGATGATGCTCATAGGTACAATTATTAATATTTATTATGTGTCTTGGCATCCAAGTATGATATTTTATTATGAAGAGCTTTTGAAAACAATAATATGCCATAATATATACTTAGTGATAACTTATTGATAAAAGTCTTGTTCCCAGTAATATAGCTCCTTGTACTTTCCCCTGTTTCATGTTGATTACAGTTTCTAATATTATAAAGGGGAAACAGAAATTATGGCAATCACAAGTAATCTGATGATATTCTATGAAGAGCTCTATAAATTTTATCTTATTTACTATTGGTGTTTGAAATAAAAGGCTCCTTTCGTATTGATATTTTTACACCACAGAAGTAACTGATCTGGTGGAGAACTAGAAGTAGAGTCAGAAGCCCTGGGGAAAATCTTGTGGCTCGCTTATATTTTTAACCTTCCTTTTTCAAAATCGTGGTAACTAAATGAGTTCATCAGTAAATGTGTAAAGGAGTGACTAGTACAATGTCTAGATTTATGATTTTGTAAATATAATTCTTATCACTGACTATAAAAGTGTTAAAAGAGTCAAATTGCAATAGAATATTATCAGGAAAACAGAACTTTAATAATTTTGGGAAATTTTATCTGTCCAAATACATGCAAATTGAGGCTCTTACTATAGGGTGGTGTATGGGTTAGATGTCAGAATGTAAATGCAATTTTCTTTTTGTGATATTTTAATTTAGTCAAATTTGTTAATGTTTTAATTTATGCTTTTAGGTTTGTTGTAATTCAGCAAAAGGCTTTTCCAATTCTGATATTCTTAAAAATTCTCTGGTGTGTGTGTGTGTGTGTGTGTGTGTGTGTGTGTGTGTGTGTGTGTTTACTTTTATGAATTCATTGACCTCAAATAAATTTTTGAACTTTTTGGAATTTATGCTCTATAAGTTTCAAAGTTTTGCTTTAACTTTTTCTCCAGTTGGATATCCACTTACAGTAATCTTTTTAGTGCATGGATGTACAGGTTATTCTTTAACTTCAGAGGTAATCATGAAATGTTATCTTATTGAGTACTAGCTAAAACTTTCTTTTGTTTTATTTAGGATTTTCATAGTCATGAAAAAATGAAAGATCCGATGCATGAAAATGGCATTTTAAAGAGGGATATTGCTATGCTCAGAGAGGAAATATGCACATTAAAAAATGACAGCCTCAAAAAAGAAAATAAATATTTTAAGGATTTTGAAATTATTAAAGAAATAAATGCTCGTCTTGAAAAGAGTAACAAACTCAGTGAGGAAATGATAACAAAAATACTATCCCAGTATCGACAACAGCTTAAGGATCTCCAAGCTGAGAACACAAGCCTCAAATCTGAACTGGGGAAGGAAAAAGAAGATGAGGAAAGACTGGAAGCTGAAACTGAATCATATCAGTCTGGACTGGCTGCTGCCATAAGAGAACACAATCAAAGGGTGGAAGCAGAAAGAGACCTCAAACTTTCTTTACAGAGAACACAAGATATTTCTTTACAGATAAACATGAGTTCTGAACTAAAAGATGAGTTTCTTAAAGAAAAACTTTCTAAAACACAAATTAAATTCAATACCTTAAAAGATAAGCTCTGTAAGATAAGTGATACTCTCAGAGAAAAGACATTGGCTTTAGAAACTGCACAAAACCAACTAAGACAAACACAGCAGCAAATAAAGGAAATGAAAGAGATGTATCAAAATGCAGATGCTAAAGTGAGTAAATCCACTGGAAAGCGGAACTATGTAGAAGAGAGAATATGTGAACTACAACGAAAAAATCTGTGGCTTAAACAGCAACTAGATGATGCTTATCAGAAAGGGGATAATGAAGAGACAATAATTAATATCCAAGGAGGCTTTTTTGAGAGTGGAAAGAAATGTCTTCTGCTAGAAGAGAAAAATAAGAAGTTAATGAATGAATGTAGTCGTTTAAAAGAACGTCTGTTTCAACATGAGAAAGAGAAAGCAGTAGTAAGTATCAAGGAAGATAAATATTTTCAAACTTCTGGAAAGAACATTTCAACATTTGGTTCTGAATACGTGTTGAACCTGGTTGAATAAAAAGAATAGATAAAAAATATGTTTACCATTCTGTATAATTGCATTTACATGAAACACGCAGAAAAGATNTTGGTTCTGAATACGTGTTGAACCTGGTTGAATAAAAAGAATAGATAAAAAATATGTTTACCATTCTGTATAATTGCATTTACATGAAACACGCAAAGTAGACGAATGTTTGTGCAGGGCTGGGGCTGGAAGCTGGTGGTGACTGCTAACGGGCATAAGGGGTCTTGCAGTGATGGAAAGCCTCTGAAGCTGCATTGTAGAGATAACTGCACAACTCAATTTACTAAAAACCTTCTAACTTTATGTTGAAACAGATACATTCTATAGTATGTAAATTATATTTCAACAAAGCTGTTTTAATAAAAAAACAAAAAAAAAAGGCAAAATGTGTTTACAATATCAGCTTAGAAATCTACCTTGTTTCCAGGAAATAAAAGGTAGAGCTGAGGAACGATTTACTTTGAGTACAGACATTTATACCACCTATGAAATTTTAATAGGCATAAAGTCATATTTTAAGGTAGATAGTCCTATCCTGCTGGAATAATAATTTTAATGTCTTTATATTGCCACATGATGAAGCAGATACATGGAAATGTGTGCACCTGAAATGAGTATTTTCAAATTAAGACTTAATTGAGTGATTTGCTTTGACACGTAATTCTAGATTTCCCAGATGAACTAAAGTGTATTGCTTTGTCTTGTAATACTTTTCTGTAAGTATCTTTTTATATATTTTAGTTTGTATAGTTTTGTTTTTATTCATATTAATTTGGCTTAAATCTGAAAATATATCAGTCTCAAATTATGTATTTTTATGACTACGTTTACATGGCCATAAAAATACATTTTAAAGGGAACTACTTGTTATAAAATCATAATTTAGGATAAATATGTTAAATTTTAGCAAAACCATATTTGATTTAGTCTTCCCACTGGTATTTATAATTTACTTTGAATATTTGTATTAATAATTGCCTCATAATTTTTATTTCAAGGCTCAATAACTATCATTTGAATATAATTTTGTCCAGTACAAAAATACTTGTAGCTGCCTGTGATTTATGAATTGGGCATTAGATCCTCATTTTCAGACTAACGAGGGGTGGCAGGCTTTACACACAATGGGAATGGAGTGAGTACAGGAGGGAGTTTTAGGAGCTTGAGGTCAGAGAGGGAGGTAGAGGCCTGTATACTTAGGACCTCGAAGGCCATTGGAATTTTACTTTTATTCTGAGATAGAAATCTGTTAGAAGGATTTGAACAGGTGATTGAATATGTTAGGAATCTGAGGTTGAGTTGAGCTTCTAAGATGATTGAATAGTGGGATGAATCTGTTGTGTAAGTAAGAGAATACCAATTTGGCAGGAAGAGAACACATTCTGCGTCCCTCACTGAATTCAGTAAAAATAAAAATGCGTACATATGATGAAAAGGTGAATCGATGTGTGTGGTGATAATTTTCAAAGTATCTATGTTAAATATTATTAACATAATTTAATAATTATTATATAAAATCAGTAACAAAAGTATTTTTTCAGGTGGACGTGAGACAACTTCAACAACAATTGGCTGATAGCCTAAAAAATATAAGTACGTCAGAGTTGCCACTAGAAGGTACATCACGTTGTCACATTAACTTGGATGAGACACAGGCCTCAAAGAAGAAATTATTTCAAGTAGAAAGTCAAGTATGTATGGAATTTAACATGTCGGCAGTTATTCTGTAGCTGGTTGAATTCTATAACATGTTTTAGGATACTAATTTTGATGGATGCTTAGTCTTCACAACATCCCAGTGAAGTAGATGATAAAGAACCAGAGATACAGAAAGTTAATTTGCTGAAGGTCACACAGCTCGTACCTGGTGGAGCTGGGATTCAGACCCAGGCCATCTGGCTTCTGTGTAGATACTGCCTCTCAAATCACTCCATGAAATACCTGGTTGGTGGCTCATGCCTGTTATTCTAGCTTTTTCGAAGCCTGAGGCAGGAGGATCACCTGAGACCAGGAGTTTGAGACCAGCCACAGCAATAAAGTGAGACCCTGTCTACAAAAAAAAAAAAAAAAAAAAGTTTAAAACAATTGGCTGAGACATGCTGGTGCATGCCTGTAGCTTCAGCTGCCTGGGAGGCTGTGGTAGGAAGATCACTTGAGCTTGGGAGATCAAGGCTGCAGTGTGCAGTGATCAGGGCACTGCACTTCAGCCTGGGTGACAGAGTGAAACTGTCTCACGAAATGAACAATTTTGTGTAGATTCCCGTAGCAATGAGTTAGAAATCAGGCATAGAATTATTAGCCACTTTGATGTCTACTTTGGGTAGAAAAAATTTAATAAGGGGCAGTTTTCAACCATCTCCATTAATAGCCTCTAACTTCTCCAGAAAGTTCTTATTTCATAAATTCCTAAGCCAGAGACTACTTGGATTAAGATATTTAGTGGACACAATTTTGCAATGAAGAATCTCAATTGGGCTGAAGGGAGACCTTTACTTGACTGGAGCTTCCCAATGATATATAGTGGAGTGTCCCCTGAAAGAAACTTTAGAACAAGATTTTCATCATGCCATATCTCTATGGAAAAGGAAATTCTTAAAAAAAAACAAACAGGCAAACAATGAATAATTTTATTCTTATGGGAAAGTTGTGCATTAAAAGGAAAAAGGACAATATATGCTGGTTTATGTCATAAGAGTGAGGCTGTCCTTCTCAAGATTAGAAAATAACACTACACTCAAAGTAACATCAGTGTATGAGCATGTGGCTGAGAATATTTTCTTTTTTTTTTAAATTTTACTTTAAGTTCTGGGATACATGTGCAGAATGTGCAGGTTTGTTGCATAGGTATACATGTGCCATGGTGGTTTGCTGCACCCATCAAGCCATCATCTAGGTTTTAAGCCCTGCATACATTAGGTATTTGTCCTAATGCCCTCCTTCCCCCTGCTCCCACCCCCCAACAGGCCCTGATGTGTGATATTCCCCTCCCTGTTCAACTCCCACTTATGAGTGAGAACATGCAGTGCTTCATTTTCTTTTCCCATGTTAGTTTGCTGAGAATGATGGCTTCCAGCTTCATCCGTGTCCCTGCAAAAGACATGAACTCATTCTTTTTTATGACTGCACAGTATTACATGGTGTATATGTGCCACATTTTCTATATCCAGTCTATCATTGATGGGCATTTGGGTTGGTTCAAAGTCTTTGCTATTGTAAATAGCGCTGCAATAAACATACATGTGCATGTGTCTTTATAGCAGAATGATTTATAATCCTTAGGGTATATACTCAGTAATGGGATTGCTCGGTCAAACGGTATTTCTAGTTCTAGATCCTCGAGGAATATTTTCTATGAGAAGTGTACGAAAAGAAAGAGGGCTCAGTAAAAGGGACAGAGCTGGAAATGTAGATTCAGGAATCTGGGCGGGAGCTGTGAGATTCAAGGAGCTCTGGGATAATTTAAAAAGAGCAATAGAAAGGGATAGGACTAAACATCAGAGGTTGCTGCATTCAGAGATGGGAGGGTTTGGTCACAGCTCGCAGCTGCTGCCAAGTAAAGCAAGATAAAGTCCTTGATGTCCGACAGCCTTTCCAAAATCAGACAGTAAGTGATGAGAAATAGATTTCTGAATGACACTATGCATTATAAAGTTCAGTGGAAGGGGAGAAACAGGACAATAGAAAAGCCTCAAAAGTTAGACAGAAGTTGGTTTTTTTTGTTATAGAGAAGAATTAAACTTTATTTCAAGAGAAATGGTTAAGAGAAAAGGAAAAACTCAAAGCATGGGTGAATATTTACAGAGAGAGTATTTAGCTCATCCTGAAAACAGATGAGGATCAAAAATATAATGGGAATCGGATGAGAGTTTTCTTAAAATTGTCTTAGTAAGATGTAATTTAACACAACCTGGAATATGTTTCTGTATTAATGACAATGTCTCTAGGGCATCTTTGAAAACTAAAATGCAAATATAACTACTCTTAATTTTTTTTCTACCAACACTTAGTTTTTTATGTGCAAAACCCTCTGTTTTTAACAAAAATTATTTGCAGTTTAAATTTCAAAAAAGTTAATAGCAAAAGTATGAAATCATATTTTGCTGTTTTAAGAAAAGTGATTGTTATTGAAGTCTGTCCTTACTGGCATCAGGTTTATAAAATGCACTTCACACACCTGCCTAAATACGTATTATTCATAAACTTATAAGAAATGTTTTTAAGATAGAAGAATGTGTCTCTATATTTTTAAAAATACTTTTTAAAACTATTTTTTTCAAGCCTGAGGAAGAAAAGAAAGAATTAAGAAAACGTTCTGAGTTAATTTCAAGTCTGAAGTATAATATGGATCAAATAAGAAAGAAAAATGATGAATTAGAAAAAGAGAGAGCTGGGTATGATTTTAATATTGTCGAACATTTTAACCATACATCAATTGATTTAACTATACTTTTACTTCATTAAAACCTAGATACAAATTCATTTTATATCGGCATTTTCATAGTTAAAGTCTATTTTAACATTTATTTTAGAAACTCATAATGCAACCTGATATTTTTGAATACCAAAATATTATGCTTTAATGATTTTGAAAACAATAATGACAAAGCCTTGTACATATAATGTCAACTGAACCTTTGTCTTGTGTGAAGTTTTGTTTCTGAAGGTATTTTTACTGTCTTTGGTAATTTTTCCTTCCTTTGGTAGTATCCTTCTCTGCTGCATTCAAATTCTTTGAAGAAGACCTGTGTCATTCTTTAACAACATCAACATTTATTTTGATATTTTCATTGTATTTTCTTTCTGCTTCTTTCTTTAAGATAGAAAGCCTATCATGGAAATTTACTCATTTTCCATGGGTACCTCCCTTATATACATGAGGTATGCATGTTATTAAACTTGTTTCACATAAACAAATGTTATATATACAAAAACATATGTATAACTTAAAAGAGTAAAATGAGCAATCGTGTTTTTATCACAGATTTTTAAAAAATGTAATGTGTCTTTGAAGTCACCAACACAGCTACTTTTCTATATATTTGCCGAGTACTTGAGTTCATTTGCTGATTCTAATCAATATTTTTCTGTCATCGACTTTCTGGACATGGTTTTGTGTCTCTTTCATTTTGTTGACAGTGTCAGCAAAGATCTCTAGATCTCTTCTTCAAGCACTCTTTAAATCTTCACACATCTCTATGCTCATTTTCTTTCCTCTAAAACTGCCTTTTTCTTTTTCCTCTCAACTCGGACATCAAAGATGTTTTCTGCCGGGCGCGGTGGCTCACGCCTGTAATCCCAGCACTTTGGGAGGCCGAGGCGGGTGGATCACGAGGTCAAGAGATCGAGACCATCCTGGTCAACATGGTGAAACCCTGTCTCTACTAAAAATACAAAAAATCAGCTGGGCATGGTGGCACGTGCCTGTAATCCCAGCTACTCAGGAGGCTGAGGCAGGAGAATTGCCTGAACCCAGGAGGCGGAGGTTGCGGTGAGCCGAGATCGCGCCATTACATTGTAACCTGGGTGACAAAAAAACAAAAAAACAAAGATGTTTTCTTACCTCTTTTTGTACTTTGAATGATCTCCTTGATGCTTTTTGCATACTTTCTTTTCTTCTTATAGACTGATAAACAGTTATCAAAATGTGTCTTTTTCAAACATGTATATGTTTTATTTTTTCATCTTGGATACTCATCTCTGAGTTATGGCTAATATTTAGTTTTAGATTATTTTATCTTAACATACCAAAATGTATAGGCATAGTTTATTTATAAAATTGTGTATGTGACAATATCACTCTATCTGCCATATATATGATAAAAATTTTATGTTATTCATCTAAGATTATAATTTTATTAGAATGTTTTTAAACTATTTTCAATTGAAACAAATGAGAGGATCATAATTTATATCTTTTATATGCTAAAACATAATATCTATTTAAAAATTATTCAGTATTGACTCTTAAAAACACTTGATTTACTAATGCAGTACATTTCTGCAGATATAAGAAACTCCTGGAAATGACAAAATGTCTATTAAATGAATTTGGAAATGAAGAATTGGTTTTCCATGGAGACTTAGAAACAGATCAACTGGAAATGAATATTACGAAGCTAAAACATAAGGTAATTTTTGATCGGTCTTGTGATTTTAAAAGGTCACTTAATTTGGGGAAATACTGATGATGAAAAAATCCAAATTCCGCCAAACCTGTTTAAAGAGGTTTATTCTAAGCCGATATGAGTGACTGTGGCCTTGGGTTGCACAATCTCAAGAGATCCTGAGAAAGGAGTTACAGTTTGGTTTTACACATTTCCAAGGGACAGAAATTGTAGGGAAAAATCACATGAGGAAGGTATACATTGAGTCAGCCCCAAAAGGTAGGACATATGGAAGGAGGGGCTTACAAATCATAGGTGGGTTTTAGGGATTCTTGAGGTGATGGTAGAGTTAAGCTATTGTCTAAAACTTGAAATCTGTAGAAAGGAATGCCTGAATTAAGATGAGGGGATCATGGAGGCCAAGGTTTTTGTTATGTAGACGAAGCCTCATAGCCTGTAGCCATCAGACAGAATAGATGGTAAATATATCTTTTCAGGCTTTAAATGTGTCGGGCTCTTAGATAATTTCTCCTAGCTCTAGGAATCCATAGAAGGGGAGAGATCTGGTTACATTAATAGAGACTTCTTACAGGTGCAAATTTCCCAGAGAAGACAGCTTTGTAGAGCTATTTTAATCTCTTGGCCCTGTGGCAGCCATTTCAAAATATGTGAAATAAGTATGTTTGGGGGTAAATTATTTTGATTTCCTTCAGCATCTGCTATCTTTGATGCTGTACCAGAGTCAGGCTGAAAAATAAGCCTTTGATAAGAGTTAACGAAACCCATTGATGAGATTTTATAGTGTGTAGGGTGTGACTCCCCAGGCCCCTAAGATAAGAATTGGGGCGAAAGAAAAAAAGATCAGAGTTTAGTCCTCGATATAAATCTGTCAGTACGTTAAGCAGTGAGGGAAATATT
>NW_016107851.1:1077780-1079773 GCF_001604975.1 Cebus imitator
ATTCTCCTCCCTCAGCCTCCTGAGTAGCTGGGACTACAGGCACATGCTGCCATGCCTGGCTAATTTTTTGTATTTTAGGAGAGATGGGTTTTCACTGTGTTGCCCAAGGCTGGTCATGAACTCTTGAACTCAGGCAATCTGCCTGCCTGGGTGTCCCAAAGTGCTGGGATTACAGGCATGAGTCACTGTGCCCATATATTACTTTTTCAATAAAAAGGGCATGCTGTTGATTCTCTTATGTCTTAAACCGTGGCCAATGATCTGAAACCAAGCAATACACTGTTACATGACTCCAGATCACTAGCACCAAATAAATTTGGAGGAAAACAGTTTTATTGAGATATAATTAACACACCATGCAATTCACTCATTTAAAGTACACAATTCATTGACTTTTAGTTTTTCACAGAGTTATGCAATCATCACGATCAATTTTAGAACATTTTCATTACCCTAAAAAGAAACCTCACATTATTTAGCCATCCTCACTAGTTTCCCCTTCCTCCCACAGCCTTAGGGAACCACCTGCCTTCTTTGTATAGATCTGTATATTTTGAACATTTTATATCAATTGAATCACAATATGTGGTCTATTGTGACTGGCTTCTTTAACTTAGCATAACTTTTTCAAGCTTCTTCTGTGTAGGTATCAGTACTTAATTTCTTCCTACTGCTGTGTAATATCCCATTGTGTGTAAACACCACATTTTATTCATCATTCGTCAGTTGGTGGACCTTTGGGTGCTTTTTACTTTTTGACTCTTGTTAATAATGCTGCTCAATTTAATGTACAAGTTTTTGTGTTTACGTATGTTTTCGTTTCTCTTGAGTATATACTATGACTGGAGTTTCTGATTCACGTGGTAACTTCGTGCTTCACCTTTTGAGGAGCTGCCAGTTTGTTTTCCAAATTGGCTATACCATTTTACATTCCCAGCAGCATTGTGTAAGGGTTTTAATTTCTCCACATTCTTGGTAACACGTATTTTCTATCTTTTTCATTGAACAAAGATGTCATCCTCACAGTGTGAAGTGATAATACATAATGGTTTTAATTTACACTTCCCTAATTACTAATCACATTAAGCATCTTTTTGTGTGTTTATAACCATCTGTATATCTTCTTTGCAGAGATGTTTATTCAAATTCTTTGCCCATTTTTTAATTGGCTTACCTTGTTATTTCTGAATTATAAGGTTTTTTTATGTATATCCTAGATAATGAGTCTTTGTCAGATCTATGCTTTTCAGATATTTGCTTCTACTCAGTGGCTTGCCTTTTCACTTTCTTGAGGCCATCTTTTCATGAACAACAGTTTGCAGTTTTGAAGTCCATTGAATCCATTTCTTCATAGCTAAGAAAACACAACCAAATGCAGCCACAAAAATTTATGTCAATTTTTTTCTGAGAGTTTTATAGTTTTAGCTCTTACATTTAGCTGTTTTGTTTTGAGTTAATTTTTAGATATGGTAAGAGTCCAACTTTATTCTTTTGAATATGAATATCCAGTTGTCCCAGCATCGTTTGTTGAAAAGACTATTTTTCCCCCATTTAATTGTTTTGTTAACCTTGAGAAAAATCAATTAACTGTAAATGTACAGGTTTAAATTTAGATTCTCAATTCTAATATGTTTATCTATGCTTATTCTTTATGCCAGGCCCAAATCAAATTTAATTAGAAGGTGTTTTCAGTCATGTTGCGTATTACCATTTGTCTGACGTCATGATAAAACTGGATGTAGTGGAACATCTTTAACCTCACCTTTTGGGTCTCAAAGGAGTCTGGCCAGCTCATACCTTACTGACTCTGAGACGTAATGGGAAGTCAGGCTTACAAGACACAGTTCATCTATATTTTTCCCCATTCAAACTTTAGTCTCTTATCCAATGCTTCCCTCTTTAGACACATTTTCTTTAAATTCTGGATGCATTTTCTTCAAATTTTGGTCTGCCATTTAGTGCATTTTTTTTTTTTTTTTTTTTTTTTTTTTTT
>NW_016107851.1:1079894-1100303 GCF_001604975.1 Cebus imitator
GGGTTCAAGTGACTCTCCTGCCTCAGCCTCTCGAGTAACTGGGATTACAGACATGGGCCACCACGCCTGGCTAATTTTGTATTTTTAGTAGAGTCGGGGTTTCTCCATGTTGGTCAGGCTGGTCTTGAACTCCCAACCTCAGGTGATCTGCCTGCCTTGGCCTCCCAAAATGCTGCGATTATAGGTGTGAGCCACCACACCTGGCCTGGTGTATTATGTTTTATTAACTCCTTATAATGTATAGAATCACTCACAAATGTTCACCTTCTAGGAAGGAGAAGTTTAGGTCTGGCTGTCAGGTTATCTCAGTGGAAATCAAGTTAAGTCATCATCTTTCAGTTCGCAAATCCTCTTTCCACCTGGTAGCTGGTTTACACTGGGGCTGATCCTTTCCTTGGTGTAATTCCTGCATTCTCAGAAACCACAGTTCCCTGTATTGACGTCCTTTTATTTAAACAGAGATGCCCAGATCTGCTTTCTAGCTCAATACAAGATTCTTGGAATACAAAATTTAACTCATGCCAAGAGAAATTTTTAGGAGTGCAGCACTTAAAAATCAAATAATGTTCAGGCAATTTATCAGAGACAAATAGTAAATTAGTATTTTGAATTTCAATATCTGAGAGCCAATTTGTATGCTATAGAGAACATGTGTTACACTGTGGTATAGCATGAAGATGGGATGGTCTTAACTTCTACTTACAAACAAGCCTGAAGTAAGGTAAAGGGGTCATTGGATTTAATTTCTTCACATTCAAAGCAGACTACATTTATTTTACTTTGTGAAGATGAAAAATGAATCTACAATATTCTTATTGCCTCATTGAGAAGAAAATGAAAATTGAATACTAGACTGATTAATACATACCCAAAGCTGCTTGCTTCCTTTAGAATTTCAGTTAATTTAAATCAAGAAAAGGTCTGATTTTTGTTATTTAACCAAATGTTTCTATTTGTTTTTGAATCATGCATCTTGTTGTTTCCCAGTCTCATTTTCTAACTTGAGGGGAAATTCTAATAGACACCCTTGCCTTGTTATTGGAGTTTATAAGTGAATGGAATTATAGGAAAAGTTTCTCCTCAGGAGTTTCTGTCTTTCTTCTGGTTATCTGCCACTTCTCAATAATGCTTGTCATCAATCAATTAATCTCAAAATTTATTAGATCCTACTTTAAAGGAGACTACATTCTGCTGTATAAGTTCTGTTTCTTGTTGTCTCTTTTTAAAAATAATTTTATTTTTCCTAACAATTACCCAGACTTTAGTGGCTTGAAACATTTTTTTTTGCTCATGCATCTGTGATATGGAAAAAGCTTGGCCAGGACAGCTTGTCTCTGCTCCCCTCAGCTTCCCTAGGGACAGCTGAAAGCCTGGGGAAGTGGCATCCTTTGAAGGTTTGCTCACTCCAGTGTTTGGTTGTTGATGCTGGCTGTTGGCTGGAACTTTGCTCGGGGTAGGCAGCATAAACACTGATACTGGAACTCCCAGGCTCTCTTTGCGGCCTGAGCTTTCTCACAACCTTCGGGCTGGGTTCCAAGGGCAAACAGTAATAGTATGGGGAGAACCACCCTCATGATCCAATTATCTCCCACTGCATAGGAATGAGAGAAATGAGTGCTAAATGAAAGGGGAAATGCTTTATAAAATCATGAAACACTGTACGACATATTCACTACCACAAGGACAGTGTGGGGGAAACCGCTCCCACAATTCAATTATGTCTCACTGGGTCCCTCCCACAATGTGTGGGAATTATGGGAGCTACCATTCATAATGGGATTTGGGTAGGGACACAGCCAAACCATATCATACTCCTTATTTACGGAGCTCATTAGTTTGTCTTTTTTTGAGATATCATCTTTCTTTTGTCATTCAGGCAGGAGTGCAGTGGTGTCCTGGCTCATTGCAGCCTTGAACTCTAGATTCAAGCCATCCTCCTGCCTCAGTCTTCCAACTAACTGAAACTACAGGCATGAGCCACCACGTCTGGCTAATTATTTTTTAGCTTCTTAGAGAAATGGCCTCACTGTGTTGCTCTGGCTGGACAGAACTCTTGACCTCAAGTGATCACTCTACTGCAGCCTCCCAAAGTGCTGGGGTTACAGGCAAGAGCCACCACACCTGCCCTAGATTGTTATTTTCAAAGTCTTATTCTGAGAGCCATTTATTGTCTTTGGCCTAAATAACTCAACATGATGTCCTTAAATCTTCTTTAGAAATTATTGGAAGTGATGATGAAGGAAGGAGATTAGAAACTTTCTACTAAGAAAAAACTTAGAGCCATTTCAGGAGAAACAAAACCATCAGAAAAGTAAAAACCTAAGATCAAGTGCAAAAGTTCTGTGGCAAAGATGACGAAAGTAAATAATATATTATTGTGACTCTTGGTGGCTTTAACTTTGTTCTTGATTTTTTGAGTAATTTAACGGTTCACAATTGAAGCATCTACTGCATTATAGATAACATGTTATTGCAAGTAAATGTATTTCAAAATTTGTTATTGGTTTTGTATTAAAATATTATCAGCCTACTTCATTATCAAACTGTATTATTTTATTCATGCAGTTTGATGATCTTACAGAAGAGCTGGGAGCTGTATCTTCAAAATGTCTATATTTGGCTAAAAACAATCAAGTTATTCAACAGGAGTTAATCTCTATGAAAGATGTACAACAGAAATATGAAAAATTGGAGGAGGTTAACAAAACGTTGGAACAAGAAGTAGTGAATCTTAAGACACATAAAGAAAAAAATATGGTAGACCTTAGTGAATTAGAAGAATATAAATTGCAGATAGAAGAAAGAACAAGACAGGAAAGAAAAAAATTAGAAGAAATCGGTTTACAGGTTAGTTTTTTGTTAATCGGGTAGGTTTATCTGTAATGTGCTTTCATTTATTTCCCTGCAAATTATATGGAATAATTATATAATATAATATATAATTATATATAAATAAAATAATTATATAATTATATATAATATAAACACTATATGTAAAAAATTATATAATTATATAATCATACGATTTTTATTTAATATGATATAATATATAATTATATAATTATTATATATAAACACTATATGTATAAAAACACTATGTATAAACACACTATACAGTATTTTCTCTGCTCCTCTTATAGGAATTTGCTTTGTAAAGTTTTAGGAAAAAAAGTGGTGACTATTTCCCCTTTTAAATATTTTAATTTCCATTATTATTATAACTAAATTGATCTTTCAGAGTAATGATTTTCATTCTAGTGTCACTTAGTTATTAAGGCCAGTTGGCATAAGACTATTAGAAAAAGAAAATTGTAATTTAAAATTATATGATGCTTTTGAATTGGTCTTAAGCTACATTGTTCGGTTTTTAAAATTTTAAATGGATTCTATTATTTTTAAAATGATCAGATTACATGAATACTAACATAAGAATGATTTCAAATTTTTATAATTCAGATTTAATTCTTAATTCCATTATCAGTTTAGATGAAATTGCTGGTAAATGTTTTAAACTTCAGCTTCTTTTTTAAAAACATATTTAAAATTGTTTTCTGAATTACTTACTCTAAATGAAAGGCAACAAATATAGACGAATTAGGTTATAATTGTTTTACAAGTATGATTTTTTTCATTTGTTTTAGAAACAAGCAGAATATGAAAAACACTTAGAGCAGTTAAAAAAGAATTACATGGCTTCAGTAAATAAAATAGACCTCATACAGAAAGATGCAAAATATCAGTTCTGCAAAATGAAAACTGCTTATGAAGAAGCTACTACTGAATTAAAAGAATATAAGGAAGCCTTTGCAATAGCATTAAAGGCTAACAGATCCATGTCAAAAAAAGTAAAGAAGTAAGTCAAAACATAGACTTGTAGAAAATGAACTGGGCTCATTAACTTGCCACCAAAGTATAATTTTTAGTGAGAGAACTTTATGAGATTGGTAGGAAGTGAAAGCTATCCTGATGGTATAATTTTTGAAAATAATATTAGTAAATAAACTTACATTTAAAATGTTAGCCAAGGACAGTTTCTGTCTTTTCTTTCTTTTTTTTACTTTTGTCTTTTGTGTGGCTTTTTTCCCCTGGAAAATCTCATGTAGTTAATGTAATCTATTAGTCTTTTAGCATTTTTGAAGCTTTATAGTCAATAAAGTGATTTTGTTATAAAATTACTTGTCAGAATTCTTCTAAATATAAATATTAATTAATTTATTTTTGGTAGATCACAACCTAAACCCAAACTACTACCTACAACTCTGGGCACATCCTGGCATTCAGTAACTGAACTTTCCTGATTGTGATCTTTAGTATTATCACTAGAGGGCGCTTTGAGACAAACTGCAGTATTCTGTATAGTTTTTTTCCGTGTACAGGAAGGCATCCTTGTGAAACAGGGAATGATTATCCTAAGGATGAAAATGTAATTTACAAAGTCGTTAAAAAATAACACCTTGGTCAGCCTGAAGGGGGGTGTGTGGAAGACAAAGGGCAGGCCCCACCTCCAGTGCCTTGGTCACAATGCTAGTGGCTAATGGCTTTCAGAGATGCTTTAGTTCTTTTTGATCACCAACCCAGCCATCTAGTTCTCCCCTAGGAGTTCTTGCTGTGACTTATTCCTCAGTGCCAAATGCTTAATTTTTCCTAAATAATGGATGAAGTTTACAAGGGTGGTGAAAGCAAATGTTTGAAAATACATTTGGAAGTAGTTTTTAAAATCCTGAAACTGGTTTCCTAAATGCAAATATTTCTAGCTTTCTTTTCTTTTCTTTCTTTTTTTTAGTATATAATTTAAAGAGTACAACATGATGTTATGATATATTTATTCATAGAGAAGTGGTTCTTATAGTCAGGCAAATTAACATGTTCATCATCTCACATGGTTACCTTTAAATACAAGTATTTATAATTGCATCCTCAGAATCTTACAGGTAGAGCCTTCCAGAAGGCAGCAAGTGTTACCTGTTGAGCCATACATCACTGACAGTCATTTCTCTTTCCTCCTTACTTTGTTTGAATTACTTATTCAGTAGGAATCTTCTTAGAAACATGTGTACTTTTTTAGAACAACTTTTGAATATACTTGCTTACAGCAGGTATGCTCTCACATGTCTTTGGTGTTAAAACACTGTTTTGTGGGTAATTTGGTTTACTCTCAGGCAAATTTTTTAAAAATGCAAGTCATTTAGATCATTTAAGAAAAACATAAAATACTAAGCCTTTGTTTTTTTGCTATCTTTTCAGATCGAATAAGATAATCACAAGAGTCCGCAGCATGCTCCATATGGAGAATAGGCAGACGACACCTTTTCTCAGCCCTCCTCCTGTGAGGCCAGACCCAGGGTCACCTGGGGTTGGAAATCTTAATAGTATGGGTCTCCACAGAAAATATATTCCAAAAAAACCATAAGTATCTCTACTTCAAGCCCACAGACTTCAAATAACAGCGTGAACGACTTGACCAAGGTTAGTTGTATTACCTTTTCTCTTTTGGGTTTTGTTTTTAATTTGGTGAAATGCTGAGTTGTTCAATTGACTTATGCATGCTAAGTAAAGATCATCATTAGCTGTGTTAATACAGGAAGGAAATGGAAACTTTACATTTTGTAAGTCCCCGGAGCTCTCATTTTCAAGAAATACTTATGTGTTAACTTTATTTAATAAATGTAAGTAAACTGACACATTTTAAATTTACTTAAAATCTGCATTTAAGTTAGGTTTTAGAAATTGCATGTTATTGCCTGATAGCCGACAGTATACTTGGAGATGCTTTGGGTTACTTTCTAATTGATTGTAGTTGGGCTATGGTTCATACCACCTGTTTGTTTGTTTGTTTGTTTGTTTGTTGAGATGAAGTTTCACTCTTGTTGGACTGCAGGCTGGAGGGCAGTGGCATGATCTCAGCTCACTGCAACCTCTGCCTCCCGGATTCAAGCAATTCTCCTGCCTCAGCCTCTCGAGTAGCTGGGATTACAGATATGCACCACCATGCCCGGCTAATTTTGTATTTTTAGTAGAGACAGGGTTTCTCCGTTTTGGTCAGGCGGGTCTCAAACTCCCCACCTCAGGTGATCTGCCCACCTCAGCCTCCCATAGTGCTGGGATTACAGGCATGAGCCACCATGCCCAGCCACCACTTTGAAAATTTCTTTGCACCGTCTCAAGTTTTCCATCCATAATCACAAGAGAGTGGTGGGCATCAAAACACTTAACCACATATGGATGTTTATTATTTAATGGAATCCAAAATAAATATTTTTTGAATTAAATAAACATCAAACACTAAACAATTTATTTCCATTGTTGTGTTAAAAGCTTTGTGCTTTTCTTACATAGGAGTACGTCCTTTATTGCTACTGCACTTACAGCATTTTTATTTCAGCTTTTGTAGCGTGTATCTATTGCTGGGCAATTTTACAAGTTTTTAAATTATTAAATCAAGCACTATTTGCATTTTTAAAATGAAGCTCACTTATCTCTGTCTTGCCATCACTTGTATGGTTACCAACTAAGGTGGCAGTGATATCAAGTCTTTTAAAAGCAACTACGGCCCAACAGAATGAATTTTTTTATTCCAATTCAGAATTTAATGCAGAGCCACATAGGGTATTCCCATCTTCCCTGGACTTGTAACAGGAAGCTTCCAGTCCAACCATGTGATTTCACTCATAGTAAGATTCCATTGCTGGGAATCCTAAAATGTATCCAACAATAACAAGCTGTGTCAGTTGTAGAGTTGATAAAGAAAAAATACATAGTTTAACTATGCTTGATCCATTTGAATATATTGTCTCATGTTTAACTATTTTTTGAATAACAAAAAAATTCTAAGAACCTGGGCAGTGGCACACACCTGTAGTCCCAGCTACTCGAGAGGCGGAGGCAGGAGGGTGGCCGGAGCCCAGGAGTGCAGGGCTCTAGTGCATCCTGATTGGGCCTGTGAACCGCCACTGCACTCTAGCCCAGGGAACACAGTGAACCCTGTCTCTTAAAGAAAAAAAATTACAAAAACCATAAAACAATTGTTTGAACAAAAGTAAATAAATAGCAACTAATTTTGTGTATCATTGTTATTAAAATATTCATTTCGATCAGTACACATTCATTTACAATTTCCATGGTGACTTCATAATCTCCTTAATGCAGAGAAAGGTGACAATGGCTTGTGTTAAATGAAGTTCCAACCTTGTTTTGTTACCTGGCCTCACATCCTCACAAATCACAGAAGAACAAATCTCAGGTTTCTTGGCATTGCAGCCAAGTAGCTTAAAAGGGAATGAACTAAATGACTGTTATAAGTTTCTATCTGGCTGATTGTTTTTATCATATTAACTTAGTTTTTTTTTATTTTTTTGCAAAAAAAAAAAAAAAAAAAAAAAGACTATCCGGGTCTAAGTGCTTCAGAGTCATGAGATTATATGACTGGGCACAAAAAAGAAAATGTTAAACACTTCTGTAAATTGTTAAGCATGGTTCCAATGTAAAGTATTCTTGTTAATTCTTACCATAAAAGTCAGGTCATGCATCATTTTATAAGATGATGGTGAAAGCCTTTATAGATTTTGATATAATGCGAGAAAAGTTTTTGAGGAAATATATTTCCTTACCTAATTTTTTTTGGGGAAATGGGGTGTTTGTTTTTAGTATTTCTAGATATATTGAAAGATAATTTATTTTAAACTTAATGTAGTTCCAAGGAATACATGGTTTCCTCATGGGGCATGGTTTGTGAAATCATGTTAGACTTAATAAAGCAGACTGAAAAGCAATAATCTATCAAGAGCAAAGACACATCTCTATAAGCCTTAAACATAATCCCTGCAGAACACCTCGAAAGAGTTCTTTATTATTATTATTTTTTAAGATAGAGTCTCATTCTGTCACCCAGACTACAGTGCAGTGGCACAATCTCAGCTCACTGCAACTTTTGCCTCCTGGGTTCAATTGATTTTCCTGCCTTAGTCTCCCGAGTAGCTGAGATTACAGATATGCACCACCACACCCGGCTAATTTTTAATATTTTTGGTAGAGACTAGGTTTCACCATGTTGGCCAGGCTGGTCTCAAACTCCTGACCTCATTCAAGAGATCTACCCACCTCGGCTTCCCAAGGTGCTGGGATTACAAACATGAGCCACCATGCCCGGCTAAGAGTTCTTATAAGAGTTGTTGTTTACAAAATTTTTAAGAGTTACTGAAAAAGATGCCTTCTAGATTTGCTAGGAATTGAATTACTTGCACTAGGAGAACATCAAAGAATACTAGAAAAAGGAGTAAGCTACTACTGTTTAAATTGATAGAAAGGATGGGGTTTTTTGGATAAAACAATAAGATGTTTAGATATTTTAGGCTATGATTCTAGAAAGCAACGTGTTAAAAATAAAAATAAATAGGCTGGGCACAGTGGCTCACCCTGTAATCCCAGCACTTTGGGAGGCCAAGACGGGTGGATCACTTGAGGTCAGGAGTTCAAGACCATCCTGGCCAACATGGTGAAACTTTGTCTCTGCTAAAAATACAAAAAATTAGCTGCGCATGGTGGCATGTGCCTGTCATCCAGCTACTTAGGAGGCTGAGGCAGGAGAATCACTTGAACCTGGAAGGTGGAGGTTGCAGCAAGCCAAGGTTGCACCACTGCACTCCAGCCTGGGAGACAGAATGAGACCCTGTCTCAATAAATGAATAAATAAATACAATCTAATTCTAACATAAAAATGTTTTTTTTAAAAAAGCATCAACACAGAACTTTGTGCCTATCTATTTGCAAGGTTTTAACATTTCGGACTATTCCTACTGGAATAGTGTGTTTTAATGTGTTTCCTTTCTGGAAACACACAACCTCCCAAGATTAACTCAGGACAGAATTGAAAGCCTGAACAGACAAATAATGAGCTTCAAAATTGAATCCGTAATAAAAATTCCACCAACCAACAACAACAACAAAACTCTTCATCAAATACATTCACAGCTGAATTGTAGTAGACATATTTAAAAAATGCTACCAATTCTACTAAAATTATTCTAAAATAATTGAGGAGGAGAGACACCTCCCTAATTCATTCTGTGAAGCCAATATCATCATCCTGATACCAAAATCTGGCAAAAACACGATGCAAAAAGAAAACCTTAGGCCAGTATCTATGATGAACACAGGTGCAAGAATTCTCAACAAAATACTAGCAAACTGAATCCAGCAGCACATTCAAAAGCTAATTTGCCATGTTCAAATAGGCTTTATTCCTGATCATGGAATGCAAGATTGTTTCAATATATACCAATCAATAAATAGAATTTGCCACATAAACAGAATTAAAATTTAAAACTCTGCTATCATTTCAATAGATGCAGAAAAAAAGCTTTCAATAAAACCCAACATTCCTTCATGATTAAAAAAAAAATGCTCAACAAACTAGGTATCAAAAAAAAATCACTAAATAGTAGGAGCTATCTGTGACAAATGCTTGGCTAACATCACCCTGAATGGGCAAAAACTGGAATCATTTCCCTTGAGAAATTGAACATGACAATGGCACTCATTTTTACCACTTTTATTCAACATGGTACAAGAAGTCCTAGCCAGAGCCGTCAGGCAAGAGGAAAAAATAAAAGGCATCCTAATAGAAAAAGAAGTTATCAAATGATCTCTCCTCACTGATGATTCTATTATATGCTTCACAAAAACCCTAAAGGCCGTGCCAAAAGGCTCCTGGAACTGATAAACAACTTCAGTAAAGTTTGAGAATATAAAATCATTGTACAAAAATCAGTAGCATTTGTATGCAACAATAACCGTAAAGCTGAGAGCCAAACCAAGAATGCAATCGCATTTACAGTAATCAGAGAAACAATATAAAATATTTAGGAATCAGATAACCAAGGAGGAAATGGTCTGCACAAGGACAGCTACAAAACACAGCTGAAAGAAATAAGTGTCAACATGAGCAAGTGAAAAAGCACTCCATGCTCATGAATTAGAAGAATCAATATTATTAAAATGTTTGTATTGCCCAAAGAAATTTAGGGATTCAGTGCTCGTCTATCAAACTACCTATTTTAATTTTTACAGAATTAGAAAACAACTATTTCAAAATTCACATGGAACCAAAAATGAGCCCGATTAGCCAAAACAATCCTAAGGAAAAAGAACAAAGCCAGATGCATCACATTACCCAACTTAAAACTTTACTACCAGGCTACAGTAACCAAAACATCATGTTACTCGTACGGAAACACGTAAACCAGTGGAACAGAATAGAAAACCCAGAAATGAATTCACACACCTACAACTATATAGTCTTTAGCAAAGTTGGCAAAAATAAGCAATGGCAAAAAGAGTCCTGATTCAATAAACAGTGCTGGAATAACTGGCTATCCGTATGCAGATAAATGAAACTAGACCCCTACTTGTCACCATAAACAGAAATGAACTCAAGATAGGTTAAAGACTTAAATGTAAGACCTCTGACTACAAGTTCTGGAAGAAAACCTAGGAAATATCTTTCTGGATATTGGGCTTGCCAATGAATTTATGGCTATGTCCTCAAAAGCAATTGCAAGAATAGCAAAAATTGACAAGTGTGGCCTAATTAAACTAAGGAGCTTTTGCACAGAAAGAGAGACTGTTAAGGTATTTAACAGACAACCTACACAGTGGAAGAAAATATTCACAAACTATGCTTACAACAAAAGCCTGTTATGCAGAATCCTTAAAGGACTTAAATCAACAAGCAAAAAATAAATAACTGCATTAAAAAGTGGGCAAAGGACACAGACAGATACTTTTTATTTAAAGACGTGCAAATGACCAGCAAACATATTAACAAATGCCAATCATCACCAATCATCAGAGAAATGCAAATGAAAACTTCAATGAGATACCATCTCACGCAAGTCCCAGTGGCTTTTTTTTAAAAAGTAAAAAAATAAATAACAGATGTTGGGGAAGCTATGGAGAAAGGGGAACACTTTTATACTGTTGGTGGCAATGTAAATTAGTTCAGCTACTATGGAGAGCAGTTTGGAAATTAAAAACTAAGAACTACCATTGGATGCAGCAATTTCATTACTACACTAGTTACATAACTAAAGGAAAATACATTTTTGTACCAAAAAGATGCATGCACCTGTATGTTGCAGAACTGTTTACAATAGCAAAGACCTGGAGTCACCCCAGGTGCACATCCAAGGTAAACTGAAAATCCACAGTAGATTGGAAAATCCCATACACTGTAAAATACTACGCAGCCATCAAAACAAAATTATGTCCTTTGCAGCAAGGTGGATACAGCTGAAATCTCTTATCCTAAGCTAACTAATGCAGAAACAGAAAACCAAATATCTCATGTTCTCACTCATATGTGGGAGCTACACAATTGGGCACACATTGTCATGAGTATGGGAACAGACACTGGGAAATAAGAACAGGGAGAGACAGAGTGGGCCAGGGTTGAAAAACTACTTACTGGGTCCTGTGCTCGCTACGTGGGCAATTGGTTCAATTGGACTCCAAACCTCAGCATCCCTCATATACCTTTGGAAGAAACCTACACAGGTACCGCCTTAATTTAATATAAAAATTTGGTACAATTTTTGAAAAACAAAACAAAAAAGTTATACTTTACTGTAAGTGGAGAATAAAAAATGTACTTTAAAGAAAAATTTTTTGAAGTAAAAAAATGGATTAAACTTTATAAAGAGCAGAGTTTTTCTAAGAATTTCAAAATAATGCATTCATTGCAAAATATGACTTTAGTTGTTTCTTTTGTAGTAATAAAACACCACCTTTCTGAAATTATGTATATGCAATAGACCAATATTAATTATATTTTGATCAGATTAATCTAAACAGCATTACACAGATACATTTTCTATTATCTAAATTTAAAATAAGTAGAAATTTTGTTTTATTTTTGTCCTTTTTTAAAATTTAAGCAGCCCTCAAGTTATGTCTAGTTACTAAAAATATGAGAGACTACACGTTGTGATGTATTATTCCCATGATAATGTCTCTTGTTTAACTTTATCAATTTTTTTACTTATTTTAGACTCAGTTGGACTGTAAAGAACAAATAATTAGAGAAACAAATAAAGAATGCTGCCAAAATGTTTTAACTAGATTTAGGTTTATTTTAGAAATAAAGTGTAAATAGCTAATGAAATTCCTTTTCATTGTTGGGTTAGTAGATACTATGTTAAGTATTTTTTCTTACACACAGCTAATGAAAGACGTGAAAACACAAACACTCACGATGACGAGTATACTTATGCACCATTTATTCATCATGGTCCACAGCTTAAAAATTCCCAAGAAGCCTATGCATCGTTTTACCTGACTCTGCACATTCTTCACTTTTACCCTCCTTATGGAACTGTGAGCCAGCACACTGAAGCTATTCTCAGAAAACAAAGGCATCCTCAACTTATCTGGGTTTTGGTAGCGATTGAAGGCCAACAGACCCCAGACTCATTTAGAAACAGTTAAGCAGTAACCGTTCATAAGCAGTCACTTGATAGGTGACATTTTAAATCTCCAGTCATTTACTGTATCATTGGTTTACTTTTGCCTTCAAGAAGTTCCAAATTCCTTACCATAGAATAAAAACACCCAGGTCAACGTGATTCTTGTCAAGTTAGTCAGCCTTGTCTCTCACCACTTATCACACTCCGTCCTTTGCCTTAGCACCTCTGCCTTAGACAGAGTGGAACCCCGCAGGGCCCTTCCTCACCTCAGGCTCTTTGCCGTCACCCCTTCCCTCTATCTGGCAAGCTTTCCCTTGTCCTTCAGCTGTCAACCTACCTATCTCCTCCACCAGAAAGCCTGTGATATTGACACAAAACTGGGGCAGATGTTCCTTCTGTGTTCCAGTAGTGCCCTGCCGTATACCTGTCATGGTATCTATAGCTCCGTATGGACATTGCCTGCCTGTCTGTTTTTTCAAGTTATGGCATACGACTGTTGAGAGGTGGACCACACCATCTTCATCTTGTAATTCCCGTGATGGTGCTAGTACCTTAGCATATGGTTGTTGAATACATGAATGAAAAATAAAAAACCAGAAGCTCTGATATGTAACCACAATTATAATTAATTCCATTCATAAATATGAGCAAATTCTGACAGTAATTTTGTATTGAAATTGTATATACATATTTCTCATTCTTACTCTGGTAGAGTTCTCAACTCTTATTTTTAAAACTTACAATTAGTTAACTAAAATGTTTTAGTTAAGGAACAGAATTCTTTCTTTTTCTTCCGAACTTGCTGTGGGGGACATTTGCTCCAACATAGCACAAGGCCAGCACTAGTGGTCTCATCAGTGGGGGCCTGGTCAGTGCTGGCCTTGTCAGCATAGGCCTGGTCAGTGGGGACCTGGTCAGGGGGAATTGGTCAGGGGGTCTGGTCCGTGGGTTCTACTAAGTGGGGGCCTTGTTAGGGAGGTGTGGTTAGTGGGGGCCTGATCTCAGGAGGAAACTGATCTATGGAGAATTGTTCAGTTTCTAGTTTCTTCTCTGGAATCCACTGATGAGCCAAATCCACATGAAGAGAATGTCTAAATCATAAAATCTTAAGGAAAATTACTGAGCTGGTTACATGACATTTTAATTATTTCTAATAAGACATATAACATCACAATCTTTACTAAAGAAGAAGATATTTGTATCATATGTAAGATGAAAATTTATATGGTATTTTAAATAATCTTTTTAACCTCTTTAAGTTTTAAGTGGATCTTGCAAATGAAAACCAGTATTATTGAGTTTGACATACTCAAATTGCTCAGATAGCAGCTGTTTAAACAGCCAAACAAACCAGTCATCGTTAATACTCTAGTGGAGGTCATTGATGGCTTATTTGCATTTTACAGTTTTTATTACTATGGACGTAAGGAGCTCCTGCCAGGTTTGTCCACAGAAATTTTACTATTTTCTTTTGTAGTTCAACAGTATTTTGTATGGAGATACTTTGAGGCTCTGTAAATATCTGATTACTCCTCAGAATTTCACCCACTAGCTTTATCATTTTATTGATGATTTGTGCTTGAACAATTACTACTATGATGGTTTCCAAATGATTATTTTATTTTTTTTTTCTTTTTTTTTTTTTTGAGACAGAGTCTCACACTGCTGCCTAGGCTGTAGTGCAGTGGTGTGATCTCGGCTCACTGCAATCTCCACCTCCTGGGCTCAGGCAATTCTCCTGCCTCGGCCTCCAGAGTAGCTGGGACAACAGGCGTGCACCACCACGCTCAGCTAATTTTTTTGTAGTTCTAGTAGAGACAGGGTTTCACCATGTTGGCCAGAATGGTCTTGATCCCCTGACCTCGTGATCTGCCCACCTGAGCCTCCCAAAGTTCTGGGATTACAGGCATAAGCCACGGCGCCCAGCCCCAAATGATTATTTTCTTATTCTTTTATTCTATGTGGGTAAATAAAACCAATAAATAGGGTAGAAAGGAAATCTTATAATTTTGGTGCTCAAATGCCCCCAGATTTGGCCACTGGTAGTGATTTGAAGCTGACTTCATATCTTCTTGATCTGTCTTTATTATTCTTTTAGCACTTTTTTACTTTCTGGTCCAATAAGATGTTCCAAACTTATCTTGTATTTTTTCTGCCTCAGCCCTGGAATGACTGATTTTTCTTAGAAGCAGAGGTGGAGCCCCCGAGGAAGCACAGGACAAGCCCTTCCCAGCACGTGCTCACCAGTTCCGAGCAGAAAGAACCTGCCGCATCCACTGAGGTACTAAGAAACTAGCAAAAGGCCTTCTGTTCTGGCTGTCTGAGGACAGTCCTTGTGTCCCTGGCTCACCTTGAATGCTCTGAACCAGTCTCCCAGCAGCTTCCGTGCTGTGTCTCTAGATCTGAGCTCTGCGGGAAGGGCCCTGGGAGACCCAGGAGAACAGGGTACCTCATCTGCCAAATGTCCCTCCCTTCCTCCAGCTCTGAGGCTCAGGAATAGGCTTGATTGTGTGTCCAGGTGGTGCCAGGCCACCTCACTGACTCCTTTGAGATGGTCTCAGAGGGCCTTGAGGGGCAAGTGTGAAGCCAGGCACCTGGAGCCTGAGGCCGACTGTCCCTCCCTGTGTCCTGGAAGAGGGTCCTTGTCCAGAGAAGATCCCCAGGACCTGACCTGTGGGTGCATATGTAGAGACAGAGGGTCTGTGGGCTGAGGGGGCATTGGAAGGGGACTTGGAGCACCATTGCTCAGGGGCTTGGCCAGAGGGGCCTGGTCAGCGAAGATCTGGTCATCAGGGCCCAGCAGGGACCTGCTTAGTGGTGGCCTCTTCAGTGAAGGCCTTGTCATTGAGGACCTGGAGACCTAGTCATTGGGGGCCTGTCAGTGGGGACCTAGTCAATGGTGGCCTTGCTAGTGGGACCTGGTCAGTTGGAACCTAAACAATGAAAACCTGGTTGGTTGGAGCCTGAATAGTTTGGGCCTAGTCAGTGGGGGTTGGGTCAGCAGGAACCTGGTAAACTGTGGTCTCCTCAGTGGGGGGCCTGGTCAGTACTGGCCTTGTCAGCATAGGCCCGGTCAGTGGGGACTGGTCAGAGGGAATTAGTCAGGGGTCTCGTCTGTGGGGTCTATTAAGTGGGGGCCTTGTTAAGGAGGTGTGGTCAGTGGGGGTCTGGTATCAGCAGGGAACTGATCTGTGAAGAATTGTTCAGTTGGGGGTCAGGTCGACGGGAACCTGGTAAATTGTGGTGCTGTCAGCGGGACCCTGGGTTGGCCTGATCGACCAGTGGCCTGGTCAGTGGGGCCTTGTCAGTGATGCCCATTGAGTGGAGGCCTGGTCAGGGAGACATGGTCAGTGGGGATGTGGTCAGGGAGGACCTGGTCAGTGGAGGTGTGGTCGTTAGGGGCCTGGTCGGTGGAGGTGTGGTTGTCAGGGGCCTGGTCAGTGGAGGTGTGGTGGTCAGGGGCCTGGTCAGTGGAGGTTTGGTTGTTAGGGGCCTGGTCAGTAGAGGTTTGGCCATCAGAGGCCTGGTCAGTGGAGGTGTGGTCGTCAGGGACCTGGTCGGTGGAGGTGTGGCCGTCAGAGGCCTGGTCGGTGGAGGTGTGGCCGTCAGGGGCCTGGTCGGTGGAGGTGTGGCCTTCAGGGACCTGGTCGGTGGAGGTGTGGCCGTCAGGGGCCTGGTCGGTGGAGGTGTGGCCGTCAGGGGCCTGGTCGGTGGAGGTGTGGCCTTCAGGGACCTGGTCGGTGGAGGTGTGGTCGTTAGGGGCCTGGTCGGTGGAGGTGTGGTCGTTAGGGACCTGGTCGGTAGAGGTGTGGTCGTTCGGGGCCTGGTCAGTGGAGGTGTGGTCGTTAGGGGCCTGGTCAGTAGAGACCTGGTCAGGGGTATCTGGTCAGCAAAGACCCGATCAGTGGGGGCCTGGTCAATAGGAACCTGACCAGCAGTGGCCTGGTTTATGGAACCTGGTCAGCTGGCCGCTGTGTAACCTCAGGGAGGGGGCTTGTCCTTGGAGCCTCCTTGCTTCCATCTGTAGGGAAGGTGAGTCCTGGCACCCTGGAGGGTGCTGGGAAGAGAAGATAAAGAGATGTGTTGACTCTAACCCTGCCAGGCAGACCTAGCACTCACACACTACCTGGCTTCCACTGAGAGAGGGCAGCAGCTCTCTGTGCTCAGTGCTGTGTCCTTCCTCTGTCTGCATCTGAAGGACCAGCCTGGGTGGGGAGGGCAGAGTTTGGGAAGCACCAATGGATGCTCTAATGCTGGCCACAGGCCCTGCAGGTGACAGTGATAAGGACCTGGGTGCACTTGTGACTGGAGCAGCTAGGCCTGGCCAGTGAAGTGACACATACACACACACACAGATGCACACACACACACGCATGCCCACACACACACACAAACCCAACACAGTGCATGCACACATATGTCAATTCAGGGGGCAGAGGATACTGACTCTGGGCCTTGCTGACCCAAGCAGGTTTCCGTTGTGATGGATGCTGTTACTCCAGGGTGTCACCATGCTGAACACCCATCGCTTCTGTGTCACGGAGCAGTTAGAGACACACAGCAGTGTCTGTGAGTGGCTCTGCATGAAGGACCCTTTTCTGCGTGAGAGGCACATCTTAGCACAGCTGACTGATCAGAGTCGGGTGAGCGTCTGTGAGAGAGGTGACCTACTCTCTTCCCTTCCTCCTGGCTTGGGGACAGTCACTACCAGGGGGGTGGTGCTGGCTTCTGGGCAGCTGCTGAGGGTAATTGCTGAGCACTCACTCGGTGCCTGTTCTGCGCTGACAGTCATCTCTCATTTGCCCTCACAGCGATTTTCTCCCACCTCTCCTCTGGACACCCCGGGACCATCCAGTAAGCCCCATCAAGGCCGTGACACCAGGAGCAGTTCAGCTCCGTGGTAACCAAGACACAGCTCCAGAGACAACCCCACTCCATGGTCCCTGCATCTGACCCCCATTGGTGTGTAGTGGCCAACACCACATGGAAGAAGCCAGAGCAGCATGCAGCCAGCTGCTCTGCAGCCCCAGATGGCTCCTGGGCCTTGGGAAGTCATTCTCAATGAGAAAGCAAGTCACTTTGAGGTCACTGGAGGGAAAAATGAACATGGCATCCTAGCAATCCTGGAAGACAGCACATGTCATACATCTTCTCACCCAACCTGTGAGACAGAAGCCTTCTTTTAGGGCACAAGTCCCAAACCTAAAGGGTCCTGGCCTGGTCAGGCTCATCCTGAGCTCTGGGAGAGGAGGGACACCAAGGGTCCCCAGGAGCAGCCAGGATTACAACACAGGGGACCAAGCACCCTGTGGCCCTGGCCAGACTTAGAATTCAGGCCAAGACAGAACAAGCTCACTTGGAGCAGGATGTCAATACCCGGGGTCTGTGCATGCCAGGCAAGGCCAAGCTGGCTCAAAGAGCAACCAGCCACCTCTGCAAGGGTGTGCCTGGAGCAGGTGGACCAGCCACCAACCTCATCTACTCAAGGAAGCAGGGGTGGCCAGGTTCCCACACCCTGAGTGGCTGCCACCTGATGTCTGATGGAGCAGAGGCCTGATGCAAAACAGATGGCACTGGGGCCCTACCTTCAGGGTAGAAGAGCTGATTTACCCTGACTGGCAGCAAGCGAGGTTGGTGGTTGGCCCACCTACTCCTGGCACACCCTTGCAGGTGGCTGGTTGCTCTTTGAGCCAGCTTGGCCTTGCCTGGCATGCACAGACCCCAGTGCAACAGACTATGCTGCAAAAGGAGCCACACAGAGGAAATGAGCAGCAGGCTCAGCAGGGTGTGCGCTGCCTCAGGGCTTCAGTTCATGCATCAGGGCTTCTAGAGGCCGTTTTGAGGAAGACTTCATGCCCAAGTGCAGAAAGGGCCCAATCTGGTAGCTGAACCACACGGCCAGCTTCTGGGTGTGGCCACAGTGCCATGTTTTCATCACTTCCCGACGTGTCCCACCAGCACTGCAGAGACAACCTGAAAACAGGGCAAGACGAAGGCTGAGAAGGTTGAGATGGTGAGTGCCAGCTTCTTTCTGACCCTGAGCCCACCTCCAGCTGGTGCCCTCAAATGCTCAGAGTGGAAGAGGAAGATGAATGGCTTTGAGTGCCTCACCAAGAAGATGGACAACAGGGCGCACAGTTCAACCTCACAGCCAGTGAGATGGCATGCAAGCAGATGAGGATGGAAGGAGCAGCAGAAGGCAGCCAGTTCTTCTTCAGCCTCAGCCAGGCCTTGGAGCTGGACCAGATCATCCACTTTCCTGGAAATGCCTGCAACACCATCAGTGAGCTCTTTGCCGATCAGCCCAGGCATGGACCTGTTAGTGCTGTCTCAGGGACACCAGACCAACTTCCTTGACATCGTCCATGTGCACAAAGAAGTTCTTATGAAAGTCAAGGAGAGCCAGCAACATGTGGCAAGAAAAAAAAAAAGACAGAGGTGTCGAGGCTGATGATGTTCAGAATCATAGAAACATGATCGCATGATTTCTTTAGCTGAAATTCACCACGTCCATCCAATTCGAGTGAGAGACTTGAAATCTCAGGTGCAGCAGTTCTTTTTTTTTTTTTTTTTTTTTTGAGATGGAGTCTCACTCTGTTGCCCAGGCTGGAGTGCAGTGGCACAATCTTGGCTCGCTGCAACCTCTGCCTCCCAGTTCAGGCAATTCTCCTGCCGCAGCCTCCTGAGTAGCCGGGATTACAGGTGCACACCACCACACCCAGCTAATTTTTGTGTTTTTAGTAGAGACAGGGTTTCACCATGTTGGTCAGGCTGATCTCGAACTCCTGACCTTGTGATCCACCTGCATCGGCGTGCTGGGATTATAGGCGTGAGCCACCACGCTCAGCTGGTGCAGCAGTTCTTACAACACTACACTGTTTTTCTAAAAAATGGCCCAGGAGTTGATAGCGTTGAATAACTTGATATTCAAGTGTGGACTTTTTCCAGCTCAAGGATACTTTCTACAGCAAAATGAAAACACTATCAAAGAGTTAGTGCCCGTTATTGGTGATAGTACAGAAAACGGTTTTCTGCTCGACTGAAACCCAGCTAAATACAGAATTATGTAGGAAACAGTGAATATAGTGATACAATAGAAACAGCACCAAACAGCAACCAAGTTATACTCTGTATGCCTACATCACCACTGTAACTTTTGGAAGAATGATAATACTATTCATTGCTTTTTAAAGTATGAGTATTTTAGTGCATATTCTGTAGACCTCAAACCCCATGAAGAGTCTCAGAGAAGCTGGCTGGATAAAGCCTTCTGTGGATGTCTTTATACTAAAAGATTATATATATATATATATATATATATATACACACACACACACACACATATATATATACATATATATTTTTTATATATAAATATTTTTTATTTATATATAAATATTTTTTATTTATATATAAATACATATATGAAAGTTTATTAAGTAGTAACTCACATGATCACAACACCCCACAATAGGCCATCTGCAGGCTGAAGAATAAGGAGAGCCAGTCCAAGTTCGAAAACTGGAGAGCCTGGAGTCTGATGTTTAAGGGCAGGAAGCATCCAGCACAGGAGAAAGATGTAGACAGGGATGTAGGCTAAGCTAGTCTAACCTTTTCACATTTGTCTGCCTGCTTTATATTAGCTGGCAGCTGATTAGTTGGTGCCCCTCCAGATTAAGGGTGGGTCTGCCTTCCCCAGCCCACTGACTCAAATGTTAGCCTCCTTCGGTGACACTCTCACAGATGCACCAAGGATTAATACTTTGCATCCTTCAGTCCAATCACATTGACACTTAGTATTAACCATTATAGACCTGCAGAACCATAAGCCAATTAAACCTCTTTTTAAAATATAATAGTACAGAAAATTACAAATGAACATTACTATAAAGATCCCTTTAGCAAAGATGGTGGGATGAAGGGAAGGGAAAAGAAAGGAGGGGAGGGGAAG
>NW_016107851.1:1100495-1144011 GCF_001604975.1 Cebus imitator
GGGGAGGGGAGGGAAGGGGAAGGAATGTGGAAGCAGCTTTGGAACTGAGTAACTAGGACAGAAGTTGGAAGAGTTTGGAGGGCTCAAAAGAAGATAGAAACATGAGGAAAATGTTGGACCACTTAGAGACTGGTTAAATGGTTGTGACCAAAATGCTGACAGAAATATGAACAGTGAAGGCAAGGCTGAGGAGGTCTCAGAAATAACAAACTTACTGGGAACTGGAGCTAGGTTACTTTTGTTTTGCCTTAGCAATGAACTTGGATGTATAAGGCCCTGTCCTAGGGATCTGTGCAACATTGAAAGTGAGAGTGATCATTTAGGAGATCCGGTGGAATACATTTCTAAGCAACCAAGCATTCAAGATGTGGCCTGTCTACTTCTAACCACCTGTGCTTATATGCATGAGTAAAAAAGTGATCTAAAGTTGAAACATACTTAAAGAGGAATTAGAGCTTAGAAGTTTAGAAACATTGCAGCCTGGCCATGTAGTATGAAATAAAAGCCCATCTTCAGAGAAAAAATTCAAGAGGTCTTCAGAAATTCCCATAAAAAGGAGCCAAGTGCTAATAGCCAAGAAATGGGGAACAGGACTTGAAGGCATTGTAGAGGTCTTTGCAGCAGCCCCTCCCATCACAGGCCCTGAGGCCTAGGAGGGAAGAATGGTTTCATGGGGAAGGCCCAGGACCCTGCTCTCCTGTGTAGCCTCAGGACACTGCTCCCTGCCTCCCTCCAGCTCCAGCACCAGCCATGTCTCAAAGAGGCCCAGAGAAAGCTTGGGTCGCTGCTTCAGAGGGTGCAGTCCACAAGGCTTGGTGGCTTGCATGTAATGTAACGCCTGAAGGCCAAGAGAGTACAAGATTTGAGCGTTGGAAGCCTTCACTTAGGCTTCAGAGGATATACAGAGAAGCCTGAGTGTTCAGGCTGAACCCTGGTACAGTGGTGGAGCCTGCATAGAAAACCTTTACCAAGACAGTGCAGAGTAAAAATGTGGAGTTGGAGTCAGCCCACATAGTCCCCACTGGGACATTGCCTAGTGGAGCTGTGAATAAATAACCACGATCCATCAGACACCAAATGGTGGATCCAACAATAGCTTGCACTCTCAGGGCAGAAAAGCCATAGGCACTCAGTGGCAGGCCAGCCCATGAGACCAGCTATGGGGACTAAACTCTGTAAAGCCACAGGTTGAGTTGCCCAGGGCCTCCGGAGCCCACCCTCCACACCAGTGTGCCCTGGTTGTGGGTCATGAAGTCAAAGAAGATTGTTTTGAAGCTGTGAGATTTAGTAACTAACCTGGTGGGTTTTGCATTCACATGGGGCCTGTAGTCCCATTTGTGTTTTCATTGGCAAAATTATTTTTGGAGTGAGAATACTTACCCAATGACTGCATCCTCATTACACCTCGGAAGTAGTTAACTTGCTTTTTATTTCACAGACTCATTGGCAGAAGGGACTGTACCCTCATCTCTGATGAGACTTTGGACTTGGGACATTTGAGTTAATGCTGGAATGACTCAGGAATTTCAGAGACTGTTGAGAAACCATAATTGTATTTTGCAATGTGAGAAAGACATGAGACTTGGAGGATCAAGGGCTGAATAATATAATTGGACGCTCTGTTCTTACCAAAACTCATATCCACTTGTAATCCCTTATGTTGAAAGTAGAGCCTGGAAGAAGATAATTGAATCTTGGCAATTGATCCTTAACAATGGTTTAGCATCATTTCCTTGATGATGCCCTTGTAACAGTGAGTGAATACCCATGAGATGTAGTTGTTTAGAAAAGTGTGTGGCATGGCTTCCCTCTCTCTGCCTTGCCCCTGCTCCTGCCATGTGAGACGTCTCCCTTCTCCTTTGTCTTCTGCTATGACTGGAAGCTTCCTGAGTCCTCCCAGAAACAGAAGCCACTATGCTTCCTATGCAGCCTGTAGAACCATGAGCCATTTAAACCGTTTTTCCTTATGATGACATAACACAAAAAAGTGGTACTGAGGAGTGGAGCTCTGAAAAGTCTTCAAGGCCTTTCCCCATTATCTTGGCTATTAGCACTTGGTTCTTTTTTATGCAAATGTCTGAAACTTTTTTGAATTTTCCCCGTGAAAATGGGCTTCTCCTTTTAATCACATTGCCAGTCTTCTATAAAGATACCTGCAAATGCGGAAGCAAGTTTGGAACTGGGTAATGATCAGGGTTGGAAGAGTTTGGAAATCTTAGAAGAAGATAGAAGATAAGGGAAGGTTTGCATCATTGTAGAGACTGGTTAAATAGTTGTGATCAAATGGCCAACAGAAATATGGACAGTGAAGGTGAGGCTGAGGAGGTCTCAGGTGGAAATGAGGAGCTTACTGGGAACTGGAGCAAAGGTTACTTTTGTTTTGCCTTAGCAAAAAATGTGGCTGCCTCATGCCCTGCCCTGGAAATTCTGTGAAACTCGGAACTCGAGTGTGATGATTTAGGCTGTATCTGGTAGAATGAACTTCTAAGCAGCAAAGCTCAAGACATGGCCTGGCTGCCTCTAACAGACTGTCTCTCATGTGTGAACAAAGAAATGTCTTAAAATTGGAACTCATGTTTTAAACAACTAGCAGAGCTTAAAAGTTTGCAAAATTTGTAACCTGGCTAAGTGGTAATAAAGAAAAGCTGATCTTTCAGGGGAAAATTCAAGAAGCCTTCAAAATTTGCATAAAAAGGAGCCAAATGCTAATAGCCAATGCAATGGGGGAAAAGGCCTTGAAGGAATTTTAGAGATGTTTGCACCAGCTGCTTCCGTCAACAGGCCCTGAGGCCCAGGAGAGAATGGTTTCCTGGGCCAGACTCATGGCTCCACTGCTTCGTACAGCCACAGGACACTGCTCCTTGCATCCCTGCAACTCCAGCTGTGGCCCAAAGATGCCCAGGTAGAGCTTGGGTTTTTGCTTCAGAAGGCACAAGCTATAAGCCCAGGTGGCTTTCACATAGTGTTAAGCCAGCAAGTGCACAGAGTACAAGAGTACAGACTTGGGGGGCCTCTTTCAGGATTTCAGAGGATGTACAGGAAAGCCTGAGTGTGTAGGCAGAAGCCTGCTGCAGAGGTGAAGCTCTCATGGAAAATTGCTACTAGGGTGTTGCAGAAAGAAAAAGGGAAGTCAAAAGCCCCACACAAAGGGCCACCATCCTCCAGAACCCAGAATCATAGACCCACCAGAAGCTTGCACCCTCAGTGTGGAAAAAGCTGCAGGCTGTCAACACCAGCCCAGCCCATGAAAGCAGCAGTGGATGGCAAACCCTGCAAAGCCACAAGTGTGGCGCTGCCCACGGGCTTAGGAGCTCCCCTTTCACACAGTGGGGCTGGGTTTGGATTATTGAGTCAAAGAAGATGATTTGAATCTTTAAATTTTAGTGACTGCCCTGTTGCGTTTTGGATTGTGCCTGTAGTCTTTTTTGTTTGTGTTTTGCAGATTTCTTCCTGTTTAAATGGAAATATTTACCCAATGCCTACAACCCCACTGTGTCTTAGACATAGCTAGCTTGCTGTTTACTTTACATTGTGTCTTAGACATAGCTAGCTTGCTGTTTACTTGCTGTTTACTCATAGGCAGAAGGGACTGTAGCCTCATCTCAGATGAGACTTTGGATTTTGAACCTTTGTGTTAAAGCTGAAATGAGTTGAGACCTTTGAGGACTGTTAGGAAACTATGATTGTATTTTTCAATGTGAGGGTGACATGAGGCTTGTGGGGCCAGGGGCAGAATAATACGGTCGGACATTGTGTTCCAACCAAAATTCATGGTAAATGGTAACCTATCACTTTGGAGGTGGTGCCTGGTGGGAGATGATTGAATCATGAGCGTGGAATTATCATGAATGGTTTAGCACCATCCCCTTGATGATGTCCTCATGATAGTGAGTAAATTCTCATTAGAGTTGGTTGTTTAAAAGTGTGTGGTGCCTCTTCCCTCTCTCTGTCTTGCTCCTGCTCCTGCCATATGAGACATCTCACTTTAACTTCTGGTATGATTGGAAGCTTCCTGAGTCCTCCCAGAAACAGAAGCCACTACGCTTTCCTATGCAGCCTGCAGAACCATGAGCCAATTAAACCTCTTTTCCTTATGATAATACAGAAAATTGGTACTGAGGAGTGGAGCTCTGAAAAGTCTTCAAGGCCTTTTTCCCCATTGTCTTGGCTATTAGCACTTGGCTCCTTTTTATGCAAATGTCTGAAACCCTTTTGAATTTTCCCCATGAAAATGAGCTTTCCCTTTTAACCACATTGCCAGATTGCCATAAAGATACCTGCTAATGCTGAAGCAACTTTGGAACTGGGTAATGAGCTGAGATGAGAAGAGTTTGGAAGCCTTAGAAGACGGAAAGCTAAGGGAGAGTTTGGACTGTCATAAGCCTGGTTCAGTGGTTGTGATACATTGGCTAACAGGAATACAGACTGTGAAGGTGAGGCTGAGGAGGTCTCAGATGGAAATGAGGAGCCTACTGGAAACTGGAGGAAATGCTATGTTTGTTTTGCCTTAGCAAAAAATGTGGCTGCATCATTTCCCTGCCCTGAGGATTCTGTGAAACGTTCAACTTGAGTGTAATAATTTAGGGTGTATCTGGTAGAATGAACTTCTAATCAGCAAAGCTCAAGACATGGTCTGTCTGCTTGTAATAGACTGTCTCTCATATGTGAGCAAAGAAATGTCTTAAAGTTGGCACTTACATTTAAATAAGAAGCAGGGCTTAAAAGTTTGAAAAATTTGCAGCCTGGCCAAGTGGTACAAAAGAAGCTAATTTTCCAGAGGGGAGTTTCAAGAAGGCTTCAAAAAATTTCGTTAAAAAGGAGCTGAGTGCTAATAGTCAAGACAATGGGGGAAAGGCCTTGAAGGAAATTTAGAAACCTTTGCATCAGTTGCTTCCATCACAGGCCCTGGGGCCTAGGAGAGAAGAACCATTTCCTGGGCCAGGCCCAAGGCCCCACTGCCCTGTGCAGCCTCAGGGCACTGCTCCCTGCATTCCTGCAGCTCTAGCTCCAGCCATTGCTCAAAGAATCCCAAGTACAGTTTGGATCACTGCTTAAGAGGGTACAAGCTATAAGCGTAGGTGGCTTCCACATACTGTAGAGCCAATAGATACACAGACTACAAGAGTAGAGGCTTTGGGGCCTCTGCCTATATATTAGAGGATATACGGAAAAGCCTGGGTGTCCAGGCAGAAGCCTGATGTAGAGGCAGAGCCCTCATGAAAAACCTCTACTAGGGCATTGCAGAGGGAAAATGTGAAGTTTGACCCAACCCACAAATGGCCACCATCCTGCACCACAGAATCATAGAACCACAAGCAACTTGCACCCTCAGTGTGGAAAAAGCTACAGGCTCTCAACACCAGCCCAGCTTATGAGGGCAGGAGTGGGGACTAAACCCTGCAAAGCCACAAGTATGGAGCCGACCAAGGTCTTGGAGGTCCACCCATTATACCATTGTGTCTGGATTTGGGTTATGGAGTCCAAGAAGATAGTTTGAATCTGTAGGTTTTAGTGACTGCTCTGCAGGGTTTTGGACTTGCATTGTATCTGTAGTATTTTTTATTTGTGTGTTTTTCACAAATTTCTCCCTCTTGAAATGGATATGTTTACCCAATTTTTGTACTCCTATTGTGTCTTGGACATAGCTAGCTTCCTGTTTACTTCACAGGCTCGTAGGCAGAAGGTACTGTAGCCTCATCTCAGATGAGACTTTAGACTTTGAACCCTTGTGTTAATTCTTAAATGAGTAAAGACTTTGGGGGGGCTGTAGAAAAACCATGATTCTCGTTTGCAGTGTGAGAAGGACATGAGACTTGGGGGTTCAGAGGAAGAATAATATTGTTGGGCTCTGTGTTCTTACCAAAACTCCTGTCAAATAATAATCTCTCATGTTGGAGGTGGTGCCTGGTGGGAGGTGATTAAAATATGGGGTGGAATCTTCATAAATGGTTTAGCACCATCCCCTTGACTATGTCCTCATGATAGTGAGTAAATTCTCATTAGAGGTGGTGGTTAAAAAGTGTGTGGCACCTCTTTTCTCTGTCTTGTTTCTGTTCCTACCATGTGAGACATCTCCCTTCTCCTTTGTTGTTTTGTATGATTGAAAGGTCTCTGAGTTCTATCAGAAGCAGAAGCCACTATGCTTCCTAAACAGCCTAAAGAATCATGAACCAATATAACCCCTTTTTCTTATAATGCAGAAAATTGGTACTGAGGAGTGGAGCTCTGAAATGCCTTCAAAACCTTTTTCTCATCGTCTTGGCAATTAGCACTCGGCTCCTTTGTATGCAAATGTTTGAAACCTTTTTGGATTTTCCCCATGAAAATGGGCTTGTCCTTTTAACCAAAGTGCTGACCTTCCATAAAGATACCTGCAAATGTGGAAGCAAGTTTTGGACTTAGTAATGAGCAAAAATTGGAAGAGTTTAGAAGTCTTAGAAGAAGACAAATAAAGGAAAGTTTGGACCATCGTAGAGACTGGCTACATGGTTGTGATAAAACGGCTAACAGAAATACGGACATTGAACGCCAGGGTGAGGAGATCTCAGATGAAAATAAGGGGCTTACTGGGAACTGGAACAAATGTAAACTTTGTTTTGCCTTAGCAAACAGCATGGCTGCTGTATTCCCCTGCCCTGGGGATTCAGTGAAGCTTTGAACTTGAGTGTGATGATTAGAATGTGTCTGGTAGAATGAACTTCTAAACAGCATCTGGAAGAATGAACTTCAAAGCAGCAAAGCTCAAGACATGGCCTGTAGGCTTCTAACAGAGTGTCTCATATGTGTGAGCAAATAAATATCTTAAAGTTGAATCTCATATTTAAATGACAAACAGCACTTAAAAGTTTGGAAAATTTGCAGCCTGTCCATGTGGTAAAAAAGATAAGCTAATTTTCCAAGGGTGAAATTCAAGAAGACTTCCGAAATTTGCATAAGAAGGAGCTGAGTGCTAACAGCCAAGACAATGGGGAAAAGGCCTTGAAGGCATTTCAGAGACCTTTGCATCAGCTGCTTTTATCACAGACCCTGGGGCCCAGGAAAGAAGAATCGTTTCCTGGGCCAGTCCCAAGACCCCACTGCTCTGTACAGCCTCAGGACACTGCTCCCTACATCCCTGCAACTCCAGCTCTAGCCATGGCTGAAAGATATGCAGGTACAGCTTGGGTAAATGTTCAGAGCGTACACGCTATAAGCCCAGGTGGCTTCCACATGGTGTTAAGGCAGAAGGTGCACAGAGTACAAGACTAGAGGCCTTGGGGCCTCGGCCTAGATTTCAGAGAATGTACAGAAAAGCCTGGGTGTCCAGGCAGAAGCCTGATGTAAAGAAGAGCCATCATGGAAAACGTCTACTGGGGAAATGCAGAAGGAAAATGTAAGTTGTATCCCCCACAAAAAGGACCACACCATCCTCCAGACCCCAGAATCACAGTCCCACCAGAAGCTTGCAACCTCAGTGTGAAAAAAGCTACAGGCTCTCAAAAGCAGCCCAGCCCATGAGGGCAGTGGTGGGGGCAAGATCCTGCAAATCTACAGGTATGGACATGCCCAGAGGGCCTTGGGAACCCACCCCTCTTACCAATGTGTCCTGGATGTGGGTCATGGAGTCAAAGAAGATGATTCTGAAGCTTTAAGTTTTAGTGACGGCCCTGCTGTGTTTTTGACTTGCATGGGGCTTGTTGTCTTGTTTGTTCAGACGGTTGTTTTTTTTTTTTTTTCCAAATTTCTCTCCTTTTAAATGGGAATGTTTAAATATTGCTTGTACTCTCGTTGTGCATGAGAAGTTCCTATCTTGCTGTTTATTTTACAGGATCATAGGCAGAAGAGGCTATAGCCTTGTTTTAGATGACACTTTGGACTTTAGACTGTAATCAGATTAGACGCAACCAGATTTTCTGGAGCTCAGGTTCTTGGCCTCTCCAATCCCAAGAACAAGTGGCCTCGGTGTCATGGTGAGTGTTAACAGCAGACATAGAACTCATGGACCCAAAGAGTGTGCAGTAGTGTGGTTTATTAGGCAGAGCAAAAGGACAGCTTCCATACCGTGAAAGGTGACTCGGAGGGGGTGCCACTGCAGGCCTGGGTGGCTGGAGCTCATATCCCTGAGTTACTCCCTCCCCTTTCTTGTTCTTGTCCAATATGAGGGTTTGTTTTTTTTTTTTCAGACTTTCTGTGGATCAATTGATCTTTGAGTTCTTTACCAGATTGGTTACTGTTTTAAAACCCTGAGTCACTGAGCCTCTGCCTTGAGGTGCCAGAGGTGGGAAAATCCCTGCACTGAGAACAAAGCCCCCAGCTGACCCTGGAAGTTCTTCTAACACAGTCCCTCAGGACCTTTGCGTTAATGCTGGAGTGTGTTAGAACTTTTAGGAACTGTTAGAAAGGCATTACTGTATTCTGCAATGTGAGAAAGACATACAATTTGAGGTTTCAGGGGCAGAATTATATGGTTTGTCTTTGTGTCTCTACCAAAACTCATGTCAAAATGTAATCCCTGATGCTGGAGCTGGTGCTTGTTGTGTGATATTGTGCTGTAGCTGGCCTAAGCCAGAACCTGAGAAACGCCATTTTGTAAGATAAAGCTGTGTTTGGCTTCTGTAAAGAAAGCTGCTAGCTTGCTCTGAAAAATGCCCACTATGTAAAGCTGCTTACCTTTTCTTATCAGTACCAGAATAAGCAGCCCAAGCTAATGCCATCTTGGCCCCTGCGACTTGTAATAAGTAACTAAGATCTGTGACTTCCACCACTACCCAGATAATGTGTAAACTAACGTTTATCTTGACTTCTGTAGACCACTTAAGTAACAATCGGAGTGACAAAAGTTCCCTGGCCCTTGGAATGTCCAGAGCCCCCCTCACCCTCGTCTCCGCCCAGGAGGTGAGTTACAGAATCCACTAGCCCTCGGAATGTCTGAAGCCCTTCATCCCCATCCCTGCTCCTCACCCTCTGGGTCCTAAAGCCAGGATATGGTTTTTCAGCTTAAAAACCCTGCTCTCCCTGAGTTTGACGCCACAGGTTGGAGAGACGTGAGTCCTCTGTGGTCGCCGGCAATAAAAGACCCTGCAATTTGGCATACTTTTGTCTTGGTGTTAATTCATACTCAAATTCCAGTACTTTAGTTGGGAGGTGATTGAATCATCACGGTGCATCCTTCACGAAGGGTTTAGTAACATCCCTTTGATGCTGTCCTCATGACAGTGAGTCCTCATGAGATCTGCTTGTTTAAAAGTGTGTAGTACCTCTTCTCTCTCTCTCTGTCTTGCTCCTGCTTTTGCCATGGGAGCCATCTCTGCCTTTTTTTTTTTCC
The DNA here is from genome assembly GCF_001604975.1 of Cebus imitator. Lineage (NCBI taxonomy): Eukaryota > Metazoa > Chordata > Mammalia > Primates > Cebidae > Cebus > Cebus imitator. Next base: position 1,109,800 of record NW_016107851.1, read on the forward strand.
TTCTTGCGTGACTGGAAGCTTTCTGAAGCCTTCCAGAATCAGAAGTCACTATTCTTCCTGTACAGTCTACATGACCGTGAGCCAATGACACCTTTTTTTAAAAATGATAATAGTGAAAATTTATAATGATTTTTATGTTTTTAATGATAATGGTGAAAACTCATGTCAAAATGTAATCCCTGATGTGTGGAGCATTGTTATAAAAGATAGCTGAAAATGTAGGAGCAGGTTTGGGGCTGCATAGTGGGCAGAAGTTGGAAGAGCTTGGAAGGTTCAAAAGAAGACAGGAAGTTAAGGAACAGGTTGGACCGTCTTCGAGATTGTTTAAATGGTTGTGACCAAAATGCTGACAGAAATTTGGACATCGAAGGCCAGGCTTAGGAGGTCTCAACAGGAAAGGAGGAACTCATTTGTAATTGGAGCAAAAGTTACTTTTACTTTGCCTTATTAAAAAAATGTTGCTGCGTTGTTTCTATTCCCTATGGATTTATAAAACTTTGAACTTGAGATCGATGATTTAGGGTATCTGACAGACTACATTTCTAAAGAGTGAAGCATTCAAGATGTGGCCTGTCTGCTTCTAACAGGCTGTCTTTATATGAGTGAGCATAAAAAATGACCTAAAATTGGAACTTATATTTAAAGTGAAAGCAGAGCTTAAAATTTTTGAAAATACATAGTCTGCCCCTGTGGTAGAAAATAAAATTCTGTTTTTAAGGGAGAAATTTAAGAAGGCTTCAGAAATTGCCAAAGTAAAAAAGGATCAAGTGCTAATATCCAAGATGATGGGGTAACGGCCTCCAAGGCATTTCAGAGAGCTTTGCAACAGCTCCTTTATCACCGGCCCCATGGCCTGTGAAGGAAGAATGGTTTCATGGGCCAGGTCCAGAAACTCACTTCCCTGCACAGCCTAAGAAGACCTTTTTGCATTTCATCTCCTTTCTCTTCAGCTCAAGACATGTCTCAAAAGGGCCCATATGCATCTCAGGTCACTTCTTCAGAGGGTGCAAGCCATAAGCTATAGTGCCTTCCATGTAGTTTTAAGCCTGTGGTTGCAAAGAGTCCAAGGAATGGAGGCTCAGAGACTCCACCTAGATTTCACAGGATGTATGCAAAAGACTCTGAGTGTCAAGGCAGAAACCTGCTGCAAGGGTGGAGCCCTCATGGAGAACCTCTACTGGGGCAGTGCAGAGGGGACATTTGGGGTTGGATCCCTCTGCTCAGGATTCCTGCTGGGACACTACCTAGTGATGCTGTGAGAAGAGAGCCACCATCCTTTAGATCCCAGAATGGTAGTTCCATCAACAACTTAAACAAAAACTTCTGGAACTCAACACCAACTCAGCCTGTTAGAGCAGACATGAGAACTGAACCCTGCAAAACCACAGGAGCACAGCTGCCCAAGGCTTTGGGAGCCCTTTCCACATCAGTGTTCCCTCAGTGTGAAACATGGAGTCAAGATTATTTTGGAGCTTTAAGATTTAATGACAGCTGTGCAATGTGACTCACAGCTGCCCATCACTTTGGAAGGCCAAGGCAGGAGGATCACCTGAGGTTAGGAGTTCCAGACCAGCCTGGTCAACATGGTAAAACTCCATCTCTCCTAAAAATACAAAAATTAGTTGGGTGTGGTGGCACATGCCTATACTCCCAGCCACTCGGTATGCTGAGGCAGGAGAATTGCTTGAACCCAAGGGGTGGAAGTTGCAGTGAGCCAAGATCATGCCACTGTACTCCAGCCTGAGCAACAGAGTGAGAATCTGCCTCAGAAAAAAAGAAAAATTAATGACTGCCTTGCTAGGTTTCAGACTTGCATGGGGCCTGTAGTCCTGGGGATTTTTTTCTAGCATTTTTTTTTTGGTGGGGGGTGGAATTGAAATGTTTAACCACTGCTTATACCTCCATTGTGTCTTCAAAGTAACTAACTCATTTTTTGTTTTACAGTCTCACAGGTGAACAGGACTCTACCCTTGTCTCGGATGAGACTTTGGGCTTTGGACCTTTGCATTAATGCTGAAATAAGTTAAGACTTTGGGGCGTATTGGGAAGGCACGGTTATATTTTGCAATGTGCAAAGGATATGGGACTTGGAGGGTCAAGGACAGAATAATGTGGTTTGGCTCTGTGTTGCAACCAAAATTCATGTCAAATTGTAATCCTTAATGTTGGAAGTGGGGCCTGGTGGGGGTGGTTGAATCCTGGTGGTGGATCCTTTATAGTAATGTATCCCCTTTGCCTCTGTCTTGCTCCTACTCCACCTTATGAGACATCTCAGTCCCCATTTGCCTTCTGCCATGTTTGGAAGTTTCCTGAGGCCTCCCCAGAAGCAGAAGCTGCTATGCTTCCTGTGCAGCCTACATCTCCATGAGCCAATTGCACCTCTTTTCTAAGTTACCCACTCACAGGTATTTATGGCAATGCAAGACCAGATTCATACAGGTGGGATTAGCTAAATTAAACCTGTTCTCTGTTTCGGTAGTAGAGCACCATTGAAACTTTGTGCCTTTAGAATCTAGCTTTTTTATTTCTCTTCACACCCCTTTTTTCTTATTGAAAGGCTGAAAGGGAAGTGCATGTAAAACAGAATGGTGATTGTATATTGGCAGTGGGAGTGTGGGGTTGAGCATGAGCTGTCATAGAGTCACACAGCTGGTATCATCATCTGATAAAATGCTGGCGCATGTGGAGGTGGGAGACTCAGTGTGCATCTTTTATATGAAGTCTCCTAGGAAGAAAATAGTATTTCCTTAGAGGCAGCAGTAGCATCATGTCATCATGCAGGTGTCCTGAAACTCGGCTTGATGATTTCAACAAACTATCTTACAGCATGAGAAGGAGGAGCCTCTTCAGTCCGGGGATTGAAGTGCGGAAGCAGTGATGACACACACTTGGTTTCAGTTTTTAGGATAATTTAGTTTTTGATTTTTGTTAGCTTGGAGATTTTCTTTTAATAATCAGTTATTTTTTGAATAGATCTATACTCATAACTGATTAAGACTCCACTGTGTGATTCACTCATTTAGTTAAAATCTTTCAGGGGAGGTCTGTAAATCTCAGGGTTCATGAAACTGGTGTTGGTTAATCCAAGGGGTAACCAGAAATAATTTCTACTATTTTAAATACTGAAGGAAAAAATTGATGTATAGTGTCTTTTTAAAAAATACTGATAACACACCAAGGTCGATTAATCTTAAAAAATGTTTTAATTCTTAAATTATTATAATGGAAATAAAAATGGCTGATAAATACCACAAAGATTCAAAAGCAACTTAATTTAAAAAGCACAGAGATTCTGGCTTGCATTGCTGAAATCTCTATGTTTTCATAGTTGCTGTGTTAAATGATAAGATTATTGCATTTAGACATTTAAAAACTGTCCCTGGAAGGGTATAGTATCTACTGTTTTAATGAAGTCCAACTTAGGCCACCTCAGAAATCCCTGGGTACTAAAAATGGTAAAAAGTCAGTTTGAAACATTGATGGTAACAATGATGAACAGAAGGATCACTTTGAGGTTGGGAGCCAGGGCTCACGCCAGCACTTTGGAAAGTTGACGGGGGTGGATTACATGAGGTCAGGAGTTCCAGAACAGCCTAGTTAACATGGTGGAATCCTGCATCTATTAAAAATACAAAAATTAGCCAGGTATAGTGGTACACACCTATAATCTCAGCTACTTGGGAGGCTGAGGCAGCAGGATGTCTTGAACCTGGGAGGCAGAGATTTCAGGGAGCAGAGATTGTGCCACCACACTCCACACTCCAGCCTGGGCCACAGAGTGAGACTGTTTCAAAAAGAAAAAAATCAGTCTGAATGTAGTCATAAAAAGAAGTCACTGAAATAATTACTCAACAGCACAGTGACTCTCTAAAAAGTAACTTCACATGTGTGGAATTTTTAAGATCAGGCTATCATAATTTTGACATTAAATCAAAATTTTTACCTTAGGTTACTAAGAGACAGATTTAACATCATGTGGCTTTGTCTTCACTACAGATAATGTGGAACTGTTACCGGATATATTATGTTCTAAAAGCAAGACCGAATAGCAACAGCAAAACCGATTCAGCTTCTAGGACTGAAGAAAACTGGGCAAGTGAGGGCCCAGGAGGCCAGGTACCTACCTCTGCCATCTTTGGCAGTTGCATTTCATGGTCAGAAAAAGTCAAGAAAGATGGCACCACTCTCTGAAAGGAGGCTCCACGTTGGAACGAGAGCCACCAGTCTAGATTCCTTCATCCCTAAGATGGTCTTTCTCTTGAAAACAATGCCCTCCTCCTTGGCCTCAACTCTTCTTTGTTGGTTAAACACAAGTAATTCTCCATCTTTATGACATGCCTATTTTTTACTTGCTCAGAACTCTGCAGGAAATCCCAGACACCCTGGGGCAGACAAAAGGAGAAGGCTGTGCAGCCCAGGCCCCTGACTAGCGTCTCCCAGCCTTCCCTTTCCAAACGCCATAGCAGGGCTGAGGGCCAACCTCAGCCTGCAGAGGGGAAGGGAGCAAATGACTAGTGTTCTGGTGGCATTTGGGATGTTCATGACAGCTTGTGCAAAGCAGTCCTGGCAGAGTCTGTGGTCACCTCTGTCCTCCATCCCTGGATGGCCAGGCTCCAGTGGCCTTTCTTTCCTCCCTCTCTCCCTCCTTTCTCCCTCCTTTCTCCCTCCCTTGCTCCATCCCTTTCTCTCTCCCTCTCTTCCTCCCTTCTTTCATCCCTCTTCTTCCTCCTAATCTGTGCCTCCACCAAGCATCCGGCAGCCCCACGTCCCGAGCCTGTGCTGGGTGAGTCTGCTGAAGTCAGAGGATGCATGGGAAGAGGGTTCTCATCAGTTTGGCCAGGGGCCAGAGGGTTGCAGGGGTGAGCTTGAAGTTGGGTACCTGGAGCCTGAGGCTGGGTCCTGGAGGAGGGGCCCTGTCCCAGAGAAGACTCCCAGGGCCTGGCCCTGGGGGTGCAGACAGGAGGGAAGGGTCTGTGGACTGAGAGGGGCATTGGAAGGGAACTTTTGAGCACCGCTGCTCAGGGGCCTGGTCAGTGGGACCCAGTGTTGCCTTGTCGGGCGGGGCCTGGTCAGTGGGACTGTGGTCAGGGGAATATTGGTCAGTGGGATCCATTCTATGGGGGCATGGTTAGGGGGACCTGGTCAGTGGGGCTTGGTCAGTGGGAACCTTTTCATGTGGGGCAGTCAGTGAGGACCTGGGGAGCGGAGGCCTGGTAGTGGGCCTGGGCATCAGGGCCCGCTCAGAGGAGACCTGCTCAGCGGGGGCGATGTCAGTGTGGTCCTCTTCAGTGGGGCCTAGACAGTGGGGGCCTGATCAGCGAGGTCTGGTCAGTGGAAGCCTGGTCACTGGGAGCCTGGTCACTGGTCACTGGGGGCCTAGCGAGTGAGGTCCTGATGAGCGAGGACCTTGCCAGTGAAGGCTCAGTCACTGGGGTTTAGTCGCTTGAAACCTGGCCAGTAAGCACTTGGTCACTTTGGCCTTGCCAGGGGGGCCTGGTCAGAGGGGCCTGATCAGTGTGGGCCTGGTCACTGGACCTGGTCAGTGGGGACTTTGTCAGTGAGGCCTATTTAGTGGGGGCCTGGTCAGCAAGGGTCTGCCTAGAGAGGGCCTTAGTAGTGGGGTGTTGGTGAGGGGAGACTTAGTGGCAGCTAGTTATTTGGTGTCTGGTCAGTGCAAACCTGGGCTGCAGGGGCTTGGTCAGTGGAGACCTTGTCATGTGGTGCTTACTGGTGGCCCTGTCAGCGTGGGCTGGGTCACTGGTGACCAGGTCAAGGGGTGCTATTCAGTGGAGGCTGGGTCACATGGGACCTAGTCAGCAGGACCTGGTGGGCGTGTCCTCATCAGTGAGGCCCTCCTCAGTGGAGACCTGGTCGGGGCAGCCTGGTCAGCAGAACCTAATCAGTGGGGGCCCGGTCAGAGGGGACTAGGTCAGTGGCGGCTTTTGTTGTGCTGGTCTAATCAGTGGTGACCTGGTCAGTGGGGATCTGAGCAGTGGGTGCCTGTTCAGGGGGGCCTACTCAGTAGGGTCCAGGTCAGGCAGCACTTCGTCACCTCAGGCCTGGTCAGTGGCAGCCTGTTCACTGGAGGCCTGGTCAGTGTGGTCTCGTCTGTGGGGCTTGGCAATGGGGACCTGATTGGTGCAACCTGGTTCATAAGAATCTGGTCAGTTAGGACCTGGTCAGTAGGGTTCTGGTCAGTGGGCCTGATAAGTGGGGTCCTAGTCATTGTGGGCCTAGCGGTGGGCACATAGTCAGTGGGGTCTGGTCAGTAAGGACCTGGTCAGTGGGGCCTGGTTGGTGGAGGCCTGGTCACTGAGAACCTGCCAGTGGGGGCCTGGGCTGTGGGGCTTGGGGAGGGGGGGGTGTAATCAGTGAGGGCGTGGTCAGGGAGGACCTGATGTGTGGAGTTTGGTCAGGAGGGACCTGGTCAGTGGGGGCTGCCCAGCACTGCTGGGAGAACAGGGGCAATGTGGGTTATCGAGGGCCCTGTGGATAGCTGGGCTGGCCCAGTGGGGCCCAGCAGCCGGTTAAAAGTGTGCGAGGCAGGTGTTTGGACGGACTTGGGAGCTCTTGCACAGATTCTGACAGGACAGAGGTAAAGGAAGGGCCAGAGTGGCCGGAGAGATGGCCAGAGTCTATGGGCTGCACAGGACGGAGGAAGCCAGGGAACAGGCAGGGTGGGCAGCTGGGGTGCAGGGAGAGGCAGGTGCATGCTGGGAGGTCGGGCACTGTGAGGACTCTGGGAGCATCAGATGAAATGGGCTCCAGGTGCACCCTCGGTGCACTGGGCAGGTCTCAGGCTAGGCTCCCTGGACTCCTGCCTGGTGATATGGTCACTCCCTGGGGGACTGCTGTCAGGCCTCAGCCACCCGCCCTGGGCAGCACCGTCCCCTCTCAGGACTGGACTTTCTCAGATTCTGCAGAGAGCACAGCCTCCAGCCCAGGAGACACAGCCCCAGTGTGCAGCGTGAGCTCCCCATGGGCCTGGAGCATTCCCTGCCAGCCCTGCGCTCCCTCTTCTCCCAGGTATTGCTTTTTCAGTGTCAGCAAAGAGGCCCCATTCTCCCTTCCCTAGGTGGTCTCCTGGGCTTAGACTTGGGGTGGATGGGGACAGGGGTGGTGTTCCCCTTGGCTCACTTCGGGAGGGGACTGGCTCCCAGCCTGGCACAGGTCCTCAGCTCTGCCTCAGTTTCCTTATAGTGACATGGATCTACTCCTGTCAGTGGCCTGGTGGTGAAGGTAAGAGACTGTCCCTGCTGTGTGGGAGGCTTGTCTAGGGATGGAGGATGGGGTGGAGGTCAGGGGGCAGCCTGTGTGTACATTTGGTGAAAGCGGAAGTAACACACCATTCCTGGGATGCACCATGATTTCTGCTAAACCTGACCCCAGGACTCTGTTCCTTAGGTGGTTTTACCAAACCCAAAGCCCAGAACTGCAGTTGTGGCTCAGGGGTCAGCACCCACTAGTGCCAGGACATTGCTGGAGGCTGGTACCTGACCAAAGCTCATGGGATCTGTGACCTGAGAACAGCATGTCTTGCTTGGAGTCATGAGGCCAGGCCACCAATTTCCACTGGGTCAGAGAGTCTCAGCCCCAGGGTGTGGCCTTCCCTGGCTCCTTCTGTTTCAGCCCTGTCAGGACTCTGGAGCCCAGGACCTAGCATTCCAAGAGCCACTCCAGGAATCCTGGCAGCTCAGCTGACATTATCGTGTTTCATTTCAGAGTAAAAATGTCAGGTGAGATGCACAGAAAACTGGCTCAAAGTCCTTAATGGCTGGAAGAAATCTAGGAGCACGAGAAGGTCACCTTCTCGTGGAGAGGACAGGGCCTCCACGACTGCTGTCTACACAGCCAGGGATACAGGCACCCAGTGCTGTGGCCTGATACCACCTGCCTCTCAGATGGTGGGTAGCACACTGCCCTTACCTGGAGGACAGCAGGCCTGGTCACCAGCTTTTCTATCTGTCCCTGCAAGCATCACTCTCATGCCAGGGCCTGGACCACCCCTAGCTCAGAAGTTAGGGGGTGCCTCTTGGTGACCTAAAAGAAAAACTAAGTCTAGATCAGAGTTCTCGACCCAAGCACTCACCCACTCTTTGAGTCACAGGAGGGGAGGCCTGGTCCTAGGCAGACCTAACCTCTTTGTGCAACCATGGAGCCCAAGGCTGGAAACTTACAGAATCCTCAGGCCCCAGTCCTCCCTGGGGCCACACTGTGGCCTGTCTCAGGGATCTCATCTGGGATATTTGCATTTTCCTGGAGTATTTCCATTATGTAGATTTTACTTAAAAAATTGCTAAAATCTCAGATGTCCTGAAAAGCTCACTGCTTATTTACTGGGCTCTTTGGGGTCTGTCTGGTGCTTATCCAGGATGCTATTTAAGATCATCTTTTTCTCCTGCTGGCCAGTAGGTGCCATATTAGGCACTCGTGCAATCTCTGGGGCCCAGTATCACCTTGTGTAATGTCTGAGACATTATTTTTGTCTTGTCTGAGGCTGGTCTTAGGATATGTTCATGTCATGCCTGAGGAACAGTGTGGGTCACACTTTAGTCATATCTGGGATGTTAAAGGAACCATATTGAAATTTTATCTGAGGCCCATCTGTGGGACGTGCTGAGGTCATGTCAGACTTTCTTAGGTCTATGTTGGAGCATATGCTGTTATGCTAGGATGTGTTATGTATTTTCTGGCCATGTCAGGACATGTGAAGGCCATGTCCCATGTTCTAGGTTCATGTCAGATGTCAGAGTGTGGGGCAGACAGGGTGTCCTCTGTTAAGTTGTTTTGTACCTTGCCAAGCTGTGCTTGTGTGTTGAGATGCTGGGCTATGTAGGAGCTTGTGCAGGGTGCTGGGGTGCGCTGTGCCATGTTACAGGGAGTTCTTGCTCTAGTGTGCTGCCGCAGCCTGGTTGGGTCCCCCTTCTCCTCCCACCTCTCTCCTTCTTCCTCTTCCCTTGGCCCCATTTCTGCTATGCAGAGCTTGAAAGGTGAACACAAAATCCGGGCTGGGAGCCTCCCCTGACACCCAAAGTCTCTCCCCTCCCCTTCTTCATGTTCCCCATGTATGTCAGACACCATTGTGCCCATGGACATGGTCTTCTACAGGTCCCTGAAACCCTGGGGGTGAGTAACTGCAGATGAATGGGGTTGTGGGGCATCCTTGGGGGTCCAGGGGGCATCACTGCCATTGCCCACTGCCCTTGGCTGCTCTACTAAGGGAAGGGCTTGGCTAAGTGCTGGTGACAAATGGAGGTACCACTGTTGCATGCTGACACCTTCCATTTCAATACCCTAAGGCCCTGTGTGAATATTCTCAATGAGAATGTGAATGTCATGCATGTGATGTCCTTGAGTCCAGTGCCCTAGAATGAGCCTCGGGGTGAAAGGGGCCTCAGACAGAGCTAGTCTGGAATTTGGACTGTGCTGGCTGGCATTGCGGCCATGGTTTTTCCTCTTTGATTCTTGGTTTCCTCAAGTATAAAGTGGGTAAAATAATTTCTACGTAAAAGCTGTTCAAGGTAATGTAGTAGAGTCATGCTCTGGGCACATAGTAACTGCTCAGAAGGTGTCAGTGTTCAGGTTGCTGACAGTCGTCCTGTAAAGTCTGTATACAGACGATGATTGTACACAGCCATTGCTGAGTACAAACCCCTTCAAAACTCACTGGATTCAAGTAATAAGGGTTTATCACTGCTAACAAGTCCAGGGGGAAAACTGGCGGGTTCTTCTGGACGTGAATGGGATCTCTCGTGGTGCTTGAGCAGCTGTGGGTCAGGCAGCCCAGTTCATTGACCCTGGCTCAGCCGTCTCACATGTTTGGGGTTTTGCTGGATTCAGGCTGATCTAGAATGGCCTCAGCTGGGACACCTGGGCTTTCCCATGTCGGATTCTCTCCCTCCAGAAGGCATCTCAGGTCTATCACACAGCAGAAACAGAGGTCTAAAGCAGTGAGAAAAGCCTGCAGTGCCTCTCAGGACTTAGGCTTGTTAGAACCTCATCATTTTCACCACATTGTATTGGCAAGAAAGTATAGAGCACGGTGCAGAATCAAATGGGGGTCGTAGGTCCCATCCTCATATAGACATTGTCAAAAATCACAGTGCAAAGGGTGTGTGTGTATTTAAAATATGCAAATATTTGCGTGGCTTGGAAGTCAACCCTTTACAAAAAGATCTATTCAGGAAAGTCTCACTTCCATAGTTCTCCAGCCTGTTCCCAGCTCCCATCGTGAATCACTGGTCTATCCTTCTAGTATTTCTCTTTCTTCCCCCAAATAAGCATATATATGTATGCATGCAACATATATATATGTCTTCATTTTGTCATTTCCTGTTTTATTTAAGGGAAAGGCATGGTGGTCAGCTGCCATGGCCACCTGTCCTCTAGTGGGCTGCATGGTCCTCCTTGGGGCAGGTGCCTTTTTGCTGAGCAGTCACAAGATCACAGCAAGAGGCCTGGGGCTTATGCTGTTAGGTATTTGTGGACTATATCTTTTCAGTAGACTGCTAAATATGGGATTCCTGGGTTAAAAAGTATTCATATTTTCAACTTGTTAACTACCATCAGATTCCCCCTGTAAGAATTGTACCTTCTGTATCTCACCAGCAGTGTCTAGGAATGCCTGTTTCTGCCAGAGAATTTGAATTTTTGCCAGTGTAACAGGTGAAGGCCTGGAGATTTGTATTCAGTAGTTTGGGCTGCGACCTGGCCCTGGGTATTTCTGAAAATTCCCACTGGTAATTTTGCTGCATGGCCAGGGTTAAGAATGTGCCAAATTTGCCAGGTTTCTTTTGCTATTCCTGCAAGTGCTTTCAGCGAGACTGCAGCACTGGGCACCACTCACCAGTTTTCTTTCTGCAAATCTACCATCTCCCTTTTCTCTTACTCCTTCTTTTGGTTCCTGTGTACTTGCTGCCTCTCAGCCCAGACTCATTGTTTCCTTTCTGCTGGGCCTCTGGGAGGTCACAAGGCCCTGATTCTGAGGTCATGGTCTGCAGGTGACTGACTTCTAGCACCAGCTGCTGGCCTGTGCTGAGGCAGAAGCTGAGAGCCTGGTGGAGTTTTCCTGTGGTGAGGAGTTGTGCCCAGGGTGGGATGAATGGCGTTCAAGCCCTGGCCCCTGTTATCTGCTCAGAACCTCCCACTGTGACCAGGGGCAGGGGCTGAGGGATCCCCGGGGTGGAGCCTCACCCTCTGCATGCTCACCAGGGTCTCCTGCTCTGGGCCCCTCCACCTGCTGCCCGGTTTGACTGTGGCAATGGCAGGTGGGTGAGCTCTGTCAATCTCGGCTCCTGTTCTGGAAGATGGGGTGAGGAAATGCCCTCCCTGCACTGTGCCTTGCAGAATGTCTGCACTTCCAGTTTTTAGCCCATTCCTGGTTGCACCAACTCATGTGATCCCTCCAGACAACATCCTGCCCCTGGTCATCTGCAGCGAGATCTTCAACCAGTCGCTAGAATGCACACTCCAGACAAGAGCCCCTGCCTCAGATGGTCAGTCCTGGCCATCCCACTATGCCACAGACTGGGCACATCTCTTGTGGTGTGCCTGGCACATGCAGTGCCTGATTGTCCTTGTGGTGCCTATCAGGGCCCTGGGAGTAAAGAAGGGAGGACTCAGTGCCAGGGCAACTGGGAGACTCCTCTGGGGTGCCTGTGCTGTGACATGTGTCAGAGGCAGTCAGCAGCAGCAGTGGAGTGTGTTTGGTGGCAGATGGCACTTTCCACCCTGTGGTGCCCGCTCAGGGGAGCCACTGGGCATGTCCTCCTCTCTGGCTGTAGTCATGCCATGGGCCTCTCTCCTTAGCTTTGAGTGCTGTTTGTGGGGTGGCTGAGAGGTGGCTCCATAGGGGTTCCTCATCTTCCTTCCTTAGATGGGTGGGGCAGGTCACATCCTCTGTCACCTGTGCAGTGTGATTCCTGGACGGGTGACCTGTTTCTTCCCTCCTACGAGTACCTGTGCCAGGGTCAAATCCACTGGGAGAAGGGCGACCTGCTGGGCCACGTGGCCACCAGGAAGAAGGCAAGTGGCCCATGAGCTGGCCCTCCCACTCTTGAGGACAGTGCGTCGCACCCTCCTTGGAGCTCTGTCCTCGCTGAGTACAGGTCATGATCACAAGAAAGATGAGCAAGACACTGTACTAGCCAGGGAGGGAGGTCGTCTCCAATTCATTCTAATCCAGCCAAGAGAGCCATGCTAAAGAGGGACAAATCCCTCCCAGGGAGAGGAGAGTCAGGAGAAGCCTCTTAGCAGAATGTGTTCCTCTCTACCAGGCCAAGGGAGAAGGTGAAGAGAGCATTCCAGGTAAAACAAAATTGTAAAAAGCTTAAACAGAGGTGGGTAGGGAATGGCAAGCGGTGTTGAGTGCTGAGGGTACAATCATCCTTGGGGGAAGTATGAGAAGAAAGAATGATAAAAAGAGGCCAGTTTGTGAAAACCACTCAAAACCAAGCCTTCCAGAGGGGAAATCCAGGAGAGAGAAAGACGGCTTCCATGAAGGGCAGTGTTTGTGGAAGGGGACCCAAACATGGAGTCCTTCTGTTCACTTTTCAGTGCATCCTGTAAATGCATAAATGTTCATCAGGATTTGTTTTCAGATTCTCTTTAAGTGACAAAAGCTGAAACCACCTACCACCTAACTGGATAGCGCCGCTCCAGCGAATGTGGTATGAACTATGCACTCTCCTAGGAAATTAGGGTTACACGAGGTTGTGGGGGCGGGGCCCTCATGATGGGTTTAGTTAGGAAAGGGCACACTCTCTCTCTCTCTTCCCCTCCTTTCTCTCTCCCAGCCATACAAGGACGCAGAGAGAAGGCAGAACTCTGCAAACCAGGACGAGAGCCCTCACCAGGAACCAATCCAGCTGCCACCTTCATCTTAGGTTCCCAAACCTCCAGTACTATGAGAAATAAATGTATGATTTTAAGGCACCCAGTCAATGGTAATTTGTTTTGACTGTTACAGCCTGAAAACACATTTTTTCCTCACCACACCTGAGTGATATCTGTGTGAGTTAACAGACTTGGTATCCCCTCTCATGGAGCCACAACAAACCAAAGGGTTGGGGATTTCCAGGGAATATAGGCCCCCCCCTGGGGACAGGAGCCAGGGTGCCCTGGAGCTGCTGTCATCGCTCTCCTGGCAGAAGGCAAGTACTTGGCTAATGTGGCTTCCCTTGCATCCTGGTCTAGGAAACAGTTGCCACCTTTCCAGACATGTCCAGAAATCTTCCCAAGCCCATCCATGCCCTCTCAACCCCTACCCCCCCCGCCAGTCAGCACTCTGAGCCCCCAGACCAGGAGGCCCCAGGGCATGAGACCCCAGCACAGGGCCAGCGCACGGTCCCAAGTAAGGAAATACAGCCTGATGGTCACCAGCCTCTTGGAGTTCCAGGACAGCTGTGGAGGCCGGGATGGCAACAAGGGAGCCAAGTTCCATGTGCTCTGCATGCTTCTTTCTGCAGAGCCTACTGTGCACCAGCTGAGGGTCCAGAGAACCTGGCAGGGGTAGTGATGGCCCCTTTCCAGATGCAGCTCTTGGGCCTGAAGAAGCCAGCTAGGAACAGTTCTCATTCTTATGTGAGGTGGGCACATGGTTGCCTGCGTTTGTGTCTCTGTGTTTAAACGAGGAGGAGTTAATGATTAAGAGGTTCCATCCCACTGAAACTAAACTATGACCTGTCAGTAAACATGAAGGGAGCCTCCCAGCTGTCAGTCATCTCCCAGGATTCCCAGAATGATCTGAGATAGACATCTGGCATGACTGGATGGTAACTTGGGGGCTGCACCTGTAGTGTCAACTACAGAGAAGTTTGTGACAGCTGGAGAAGACCCTGGCAATGTGACATGGATAACAGCTTCGGGCACTGGCCGGGGGCTCTCCACTCCTGGAGAAGTAAGTGCCCCACGGGCTGCAGATGCACTGCCTGGGGTGGGGGTGGTTTGCTGTTGGGACCAGGAATGGAAGAAGGGGCCAGGGAGGAAGCACCCTGGAGCTGTCTGGGAAGCTGTGCTGGATGTTCTGTGCACTTGGGCAGACAGTCAAGATGAGGAGGGCAGCCCAGTTTAGCCCAGCCACAGACGAAGTTGCTGAGGCTCCGGGGCTCTGTGCCTGCCTGGCACAAGATATGGAGCCAGGATTGAATGGGCCCCTGTGCTCTGGGCTGACCAAGCATGAGACTGGGGCATGCCGGATTGAGAGCTGACTCCTGACAACCTGGGCTTTGTGTGGAGCAGGTAAGGGAGTGCTCCCCCCAACTGTCTCACCATGCAGGTGGTACATCGCCTGCGACCCTCACTCCTGGCATGGGCCAAGAAAGAATGGGCCCTTTGGCTGGTGCACTAGGCGACCTTCAGCCTGCCTGGGACCAGCCCTTACAGCCTCTGCTCTGGGATCAGCTGCCCAGTGGCCTGCACAGGGCATGGGGCAGCAGGGGTGGCAACCCTGGACACTGGCCCCAGTAGCATGGAACCCAGGACCTGACGTTGCCACAGTCAGCCCGCAGGTGCAGGAGGGCAGGAGTCGCTCAGTCACAGCCCTGCGGCTGCACAGTGCCCGGTGCCCAGTGCCCGAAAACCTGTGCTCTGGGCCAGGGCCAAGGAAAAGTGGACCCTAGGGTGGGAGGGTGGTACACTCGGCGACCCTCACGCCCTGGGGGGAGCAGCCCTGCCAACATCTACATTGGCTCAGCAACAGTTGCCACCTGAAAATGGCGCTAGTATCAGTGGCAACTCCTGGCCCCGTCCTCCCCCACCAGCAGCAGGAAACCCAGGGCCAGATGTCGCCATGGCACCTAATTTAAGCGTCGGCCCCGCAGCTGCAAGGGGGCGGAAACCGGAGCTCAGCCTCATCCCGGTGGCTGCAGTGAGACCAGAGCCCGCGACCCCATGCTCTGTGCTTGGGCCAAGGAAGCAGGGATCTTAGGGTGGGAGAAGGTCCATTGGCCTACCCTCAGGCTGTCTGAGACCAGCCCTGCGGCCTCCGCCTTTCATTCTGCTGCGCCTGTCACCTATAGATGGCGTGGCAGCAGCAGTGGCAACCCCCGATCCTGCCCGCCTCCACCAGCAAGGTGGACCCAAGGGCCAGACCCCGCTGCGGCGCCTAAATCGGGACCCAGAGCAGAAAGAGGGCGGGAACTGGTGCTCAGCCCCATCTCAGTGGCTGCAGGGTACCCAGCGCCCGGGACCGGCGCCCTGGACGCGAGTCAAAGAGGAGCGGACCCTAGGAAGGGAGAGCGGTGCACTCAGCAACCAGCCTGGAACCAGCCCTGCCAGCCTGTGCTGGGGGCTCAAGCTGCAAATGGCGCAGGGCCGGAGCGGTGGCAACCTAGAGCCTGCCTGAGCCACCAGGAGCGCGGCCACCAGGGCCAGATGCAACCGGGCGCCTAATTCAGGCGGTCAGCTCCGCAGCTGCAGGAGAGGGGGAATCTGCGCTCCGCCCCATCCCCGAGGCTGCACAGAGCCCAGCGCCCCGACCCCTCGCTCTAGGCGGGGCCAAGGAAGATGTTCCCTAGGCGGTGCACTGGGCGACTCTCGGGCCGTCTGGGGCCAGCCTCTGCCGTGGGCTCAGCTGCAGCTGCCACCTGCACGAGGCCATGCGGCAGCCTCAGTGACAAATCTTGACGCTGCCCGCAGTGAGGATCCCAGGGCTAGAAGCCTCCGCGGCTCCTCACGCAGGCGGTGGGTCCTGCTGCTGCAGGAAAGCAGGAACCAACCAGTCAGCCTCCAGGATCCAGCGGCTGCACAGCGCCCAGCGACAGCGACTCGTCGCTCTGTGCATCGGCCAAGAAAGAGGGGCCCCAGGGTGGGAAGGCAGTCCGCTGGGCGGCCCTCCGGTCTTCTGGGACAAGCCCTGCCAGCTGACACCATGGGCTCAGCTGCAGCCGACCCCTGCAGATGGTGCGCGGCAGCAACGGTGGCCACCCTGGACATGCACGGGGCGGCCAGCAGCGCAGAACCCGGGGCCAGACGCCACCGGGGGCCTCAGGGGGGCGGTGAAGCCGCTGCTGCAGGAGGGCGGGAAGTGGCGCTCAGCCCCACTCCAGTGGCCGCACAGTGCCCAGACCCGCGGCCCAGCACTCAGGGAGCCGCCAAAGAAGAGCGGATGCGAGGGTGGAGAGGAGGGTATTCGGCGACCTTCAGGGCTCACTCAGGTCTGGGTCCTGCACCGTCACCCTCTGCCGCGGGCTCAGCTGCAGCTGCCACCTGCACACGGCACGGCAGAAGCGGTGGCAGCCCCAGCTCTGCCTGCCGTAACCAGCATCCGGGGGGCGCAGGGCCAGAGGCCGCCTCAGAGTGTCCCTCAGGAGGTCTCTCCGCAGCTGCAGGAGGGCGGGGACTAGCGCTCAGCTCCATCCCGTGGCTGCAGGGTGCCCGGCGCCCGCATCCCCGCGCTCTGGGCACGGGCCAAACCAGAGTAGCTCCTAGAGTGGGAGGGCGGTGCACTGGCGCACCCTCGGGCCGTCTGAGACCCGCCCTACCGGCCTCCACCGTGGGCTCAGCTGCGGCTGCCGCCTGCACAGGGCACTCGGCAGCAGAGGTGGCGACCTCTGAGCCTGCGGGAGCCCCCAAGGCCGGACACCAGCGTCCGGCGCCCCCGGGGCCTCCTCCGGGCGGTCCGCTGAGCAGCTGCAGGAGAGCGGGAGCCAGCCTCAGCCCCATGCCCGCGGCTGTTCAGCGCCCAGCGCCCGCCGCCCCGCACTGTGTGCGCGGGGAAGGAAGCGCGAATCTCAGAGTGGAAGGGTGATGCGCTGGGCTAAGTTCAGGCGGTCTGGGACCAGCCTCGCCAGCCTCTGCCGCGGTCTCAGCTGCAGATGCCACAGCCCGCACGGGGCGCGTGGAAGCAGCGCTGGCCACCCGCGACCCTGCCTGCAGCTAGCAGCAGAGGGAGCCCCGGGCCCGAAGCGGCCTCAGCGCCCAATTGAGGGAAGGCCCGCAACTGCCGGAGGCCGAACCCGCGCTCAGCCCAGTTCTGTGGCTGCACAGTGGCGGGCGCGCGAGACCTTTGCTCTGAGCCAGGGCCAGAGAAGTCGGACCCAAGAGTGGGAGCGCGGTGCAGTCAGCGACGCTCAGGCCTTCTGCGACCAGCCCTGCCACCCTCCACTGTGGACTCAGCTGCAGCTGCCACCTGCAAAAGGCGCGTGGCAGTAGCGGTGTCAAACCCGACCTGCCTGAGTCAGAGCGGCGCCATCCCTTCCTCCCTGAGTTTCTGGCAACCCCATTCTTTCTGTGTCTGTAATTCTGACAACTGGAATCCTGCGTATTTTTTTTGTGTGACTGTCGGCTTATTTAACTTAGCATAATGTCTTCAGGATTCGTCCCTGCAGTATGAGGTATCCAAATTCCCTTCCTTTTGGAGTCTGAATAGTATTTCGTTGTACGGCTACGCCACATATTTTAATCCATTCATCTATCAGCAATGTAACTTGGGTTACATTCACCTGTTAGCTGCTGTGAAAAATACTGTGAATATAGGTGTACAAATATCTCTATAGACTGTGCTTTCAATTCTTTTGGGTATTTGCTCAGAAGTGGCATTGCTGTGTCATATGATAATTCTATTTTTAATATTTTAGTGAGCATGGGACACCTTTTACTGGCATTGTTATCTAGAAATGTTCAAGTTTTCAGAGCTTTTTTATAAATAACCAGGTACTGTAATAGTTTGTGGGATGTTACATTTACTTGGAAATGTGGTTACCAGATGAAGGTAAGCTCATGAACAGGTCTAAGCCAGGGCGTGTCCCCTTCCTCCAGGGCTGGCTTTCCTTCAGCGTCAGGCATCACTCACATGCCCTGACCACAAAACTGCACAGGTTGGCAGCTTTAGAATGACAGGTTCATCACGCCTGGTTACATTTAGTTTATTTTAGTTCTTGCTAAACGGAAATTACTCACTTTTTTCATGGTTCCCCTCCACCCTGCCATTAAAGATAGAAGCCCTCTCTTAGTGAAATGTAGTCTTCACCCCTCAGCTAGACTTTGTACATGTCCTTCCTCCTCTCCATATTTGGACATACTCAAATCATTTGTGTGTGTTTTCTGGAAAATATTCAGAACTTATTATCACTTTCACTGTATTCTCTATGGACATGTTAAATCTGTTGACATCATGATAAACTTGCCACATTCGTGTATGGTTCATGTTCTCATTACCTTGGTAGTAAGTCAGCAGTATCTCTATTATATATTATTCTCGAAGTAATTGCACATGACGTTGTGCTCTGCTCCCAGCTCTTTGAACTGGCTTCATTCTTTAACTCAAGAAGAAACGGCCCCTGCTCTTGCTTGCTTTCTATAAATCACTGCATTTAGTGTTCTTTTTCTCTGGAGCTTAAGGTTACTGGCATAACAACAATGGACTTGATTCACATTTTGGTTTCAGCCATATTTATTTCCACCCATTCCACATATTAATGAATGAAATAATTTGACATAGCTAGAGAAAATATGGCACAGTGACACAAATAAAGTAACTCAAACTTTCATTTGCGTTCACTGTTGTCACTTGTGTAGACGTAGCTGAGGAAGTGTAATTATAATTAACACTCACAGGGCAGAGTCATCGTGCAGGCGTTGCACTTAGGATTAAACTGAAAACTATGTAACCGTAGACCTTTCAAGTCACTGATAAGATATCCTGAACTGTTGAAAAGGGATCATGTTTTCTGAATATCATGAATTCATGTAGATGAGCACATATTCTTTCTAGGCAACTCAACATCGGTTCTTTCACTATGTGGGGACACAGTTGTCCCCAGTAGCAGGTACATAATTTAGATGTAAATAACATGTAATGCATGCATAGGCACTAGTGAAATTCATCCTAAAATTCAATGTTTTTACCTGTGAAATATTTATATTTTGTATATCTTATAAAATACTTAAAACTTCATTTTTAACTAAGGAACCAGTGAACATGCTGTAATTAAATTTAATGACCTATTATATATCCATGTTAAAAGAAACAGAACAGTATTTTTTGTACTGGGCAATATAAATTATCCTCTTTCTCTCTTCCTTTCTCTTTCTCTTTCTCTTCCTCCCTCCCTCCTTCTCTCTCTGTCTTCCTCTCTTTCTCTCTTTTTTTCTTCTTTCTTCTTTTCTTTCAAGTTCCGCTCTTATCTCCCAGGCTGGAGTGCAATGGCACGGTTTCTTTCTTTCTTTTCTTTCTTCTTTCTTTCTTATTTTTTCTTTCTTTCTCTTTCTCTTCCTTCATTTCTCTCTCTCTTCTCTCTTTCCTCTCTCTCTCTTTCTTTCTGACAGAGTTTCACTCTTGTTTCCCAGGCTGGAGTGCAGTGGCTCAGTCTCAGCTCACTAAAACCTCATCTCCCTTTATAATTACTTTAAAATTTAACTCACAAGTGTATTAAATCTGTTCATTGCAAGATTAGAAACAACTTTTAGGGGAACTAATTTAAACAAGCCCTTCTTCCTTAGTCTTTTGAGTCTCGTATTTGCTGAAAATACCTACAGCCTGCAGGATAAGGGAGTTCACAGCCCGAAGGGCAAAAGAACCCATGAGCAAATTGCCCAGAGCTACAACATTTAGGGTTTTTAGACCTTTAATTTTCCAAGTCATAGAAATTTGTAACAAGCTTGTCACATCTCTGACTAAATGGCAATTGAATTTGTTCAAAGATAGGTTAAAAATGCATAAAACTATAAACTATTATCCACCATGTGCCACTATTTTTGCTTTAGGAGTATGGATATGTACTCTGTGCATTTGGGAAACACTTTTATGCATACACATGGGTAAAAAAAATCTAACTTTGTGTAAATTAAAATATTTTCTTTGAAGGTGAAAAGCATCCATTTGTTCTAAATCTATATATATTACGTGTATCTAGTACAGAATAAGCTATAACCTCCCACTGAGGAATCTTAGGTTTTATAGGTATGTAAAGCTAAAGTACCTCTAAAGGGAGACACTTCAGAACAGGAAGGTTCTGGTCAGACGTTGAGAGCAGACACTTGCACTGAAGGTTCTGGTGAAAGGTAGGTCACTAATCGCTCAACATCTATGATTTGCTAGATAGTTAACGGTTAAGAGAATATGTCATTTACCATGCTTCTCACACTAAGAGCTTTAACTTTTCCACTGAAATATTTTCAATTTTCAATGATTACTTCTGAGGGAGCCACTTGCAGCATTCTTTGTCATGAGGTGCCTGTGTGCAGTAAGTGGAGCGTTTTCAGGACTGACCTCTACATTCTTCCCGGTTTTCACTTTCCAATTTAGATCATAAAAGGCAAATGAAGCATGTAATTTGATACTCATAGAATTATGTTTACCTTTGATGGACAAAATATGTCAGATACTTCAATGTTTATTGCTATGACACTGCGTGGTTAAACAATCCAGGTATCACTGTGTGTTTTGGGGTGCACTTGAAAGTAGTAGTATTTATGCAGCTCGCTTATGTAACTTACAAATCTGGTATTATTGCATTCAGGATTGAAATCTTGGGGGTTAGGGTGTCTTGTCTCTCATTTTTAAAATAAGTGAAAGTTTGGGAACTTGAGATGTAAAATCTATAAAGTTCATTTTTTCATTAGAATAAAAAACAACAAATTAATGGCACACCAAATTACAAGTCCAAAAAGCTCAGAGAACACCAAGCTGCGTGAATATTTTAAAATATACCAGGAATATCATATTCAAACTGTAGAAAAGCTATAACAAACATAAAATATTAAAATAAGGCAGAGGGAGAAACACATTATCTATGGTGGAACAGACATAAAAATTACATTGAACTTCTGTTTAGAATCCATGCAAATAAGAAGCGTTGAAAAAATTGGAATACAGTGGATATTTACTATCCAAGTATTCATTATCTAAAATTGTGAAGCAAAAATAATTGCAACATGAACATATTCACTAGCAATCTGAGCTCATGACATTAGTGTCTGTTATGGACAGAATTATGTCCCCCCAGAATTCCTAACTTGAAGCCCTATCCGCAGTGTGACTGTATTTGGAGAAGGAGCTTTTAAGAAGATAAAGGTTAAATGGAGGCGGAAGGGTGAGGTCCTAATCTGTTAGGACTGGGGCCCTCATCTGAAAGGAAGAGACACCAGAGATCTCTCTCTCTTTCTCTGCACATACATTTAATTGTTAAATTGAAGTTTTTGTCAGAACATATATAGTGGCATTTTAATACAGTGTTACTCCTCTACTTAAAAAAAACACAAAATTTTGATAAATTCTTTGTTGAGGATGGAGATCAAAAATATCTTATTAAGAACCTTGTTTCTAATTCACATCTCTGAATTCAAAATATAAAAATGTATCAGTGGTATTCTCTTTATTTTGGTATTAGATTTTGGTAGATAAATATATAATTGACCACATTCTTTACGTATTTAGTAAACATTGAACCAGAGGCAAATTCCCTGTGAACGGGTGAGTCCTAAGCTTCACAGTCCTTTGATTGCACAGCCTCTTCCAGTGGTGAGACTCCAGCCATCGTTCCTACGGCTATATAATTATGTCAGATTTATACAATTAAGATCCCTTAGTTAAGACTGATACCCCTTTAAACAATAATGTCACCTCCGTCATATCTCTCCCGGTGCCAGGAAACAATGGAGTGACCATGGACAATTTTGAATCTGATTTGCAGACATTGAGTTGAGGAAGAATAGAATTTGGATTTCGTGGGTGCATCCCTTCCACGGAGCATGAAGACACTTGAACCTGCTATGAGGAAGGGTGAGTAGGCTGAGGGTCATTGTGTTGAGTCACCTGTCATCATGACAGAGAGGCTTAGGGCCATGGGTCATAGTGCTGAGTAAATGCATTGCAGGACATGCAGAAGCACAATTTTGTGATAGTGGAGGTTTGCAAAGCACAAAGCTAAAAAGAGTTTTTGTTGTTATTGGAAAAGTATCACTGTCGTTAGAAGTATGAATGTGCAAGCACAATATTCTGTTCTCATCAGCACCTAATCACAACAGAATTTCTTTCCAACAGGCAAATACAGAATAATATATGAGACGACACAAACACTATTTTTAAAAATGATTCATGTGAAATACGATTTATTAAAATTTGTGTGTTGCACAGACCTGCCACATTGCCATAGAGAGAATACGCGAAATATCTTTCTTATACACAAAAGAAACTTCATGGGAGTTTCCCATGTCTGAAAACAATATTTGAAATTCACATGAGCTCAATACTCATTTGTGAAACTGAAGACAAATTCTCTGAATTATCTTTATTCACTTAAAAATAATCAACCAGGTCAGTTGAAAAACAATTGTATTTATTTCTATTCTCCAGAGAAAATAATATTATAAAAGTATTGTAATATAACGGAGTGATAAAAGAACATACAGTCAAAGCAATAGGAAATATTTTTTCCAATAAGAAAAAATATCATAAATAATATGTCAGGTAGTTAATAAAGAGTTTGGGTTTTGTGAGGTACGTGGGATTGTCAGGTTCTTTAAATTTATATTTTACTATAAATTCTTTTTAAATAAAAGTTTATATTTGTTCTTATTTTATATTCTTTTCCTTAAAGTTCATTTCCAAAAGTATAGCTTTAAAGCACACAAAACTGGGATGTGCCCTTTGTCTTTGAGCAGATATAAGCTTACCATAACTAAAATTGAGCCTCAGAAAAATTAAGCATGCTACACAAACTTACCTGGAAATAAATACTGAAATGGAATTTCGAAGCCAAGATTATGCTATTTTGAAGCCTGTGCTAATGCTGTAACTCCTGTATACCTTTCTCAGGTGCAGCCAGACAGACACTAGCCCACTGATGGACAGAGCGGGCAGGATCTGTCTCCCTGAACCACCCACCACTGCCACAGCTTCCTACAACAGACACATCAGATGACACTCCAGACAAATAAATGGTTTTCACCGGGGACTTAATTGTTTTAATAATAGGTCCTGGTGTATGGAAGTCTCACAATGAGTTGTGCCCCAAGTTTTGAGAAGCAGGCAAACTATATGTTTTGTGGGTTTTTTGTTTCCTAAATGCATCTACAGGAAGACCAATATTGACTGAACGAAGTTTTCATTTAAAGGGCTAAAATACGTTTTGCGTTTTTCTATGTGGAAATTACTTTAAACCCAATGACTATTTATTGTATGATAGCTTGTGATGTGTTCTGCTCATGGCTTTTAAGGTAAATTGCACCATGATCCACTACCATCCTAATTGCTTTAATTAACAAGTCATTACCACACTACTGTCACATCTTAATTATGCATACAGAAAGGCAGATTTATTTTACATATGTGAACTAACCATTGTCAAAGCAAATGCAGATTGTATTCTGCAAGTAAAGTCTTTTTCTCTCTAAAATTTCTAGGGATGTTCTTCAAATGAAACTAATTCAAACTGAAGATCGTAGTTAAAAGAATTGAGTGCAGATTAAAATCTTTTTGTGATTTCAACATAGTCAAGAGTACAACTGTGATATTTCATTGAAGTTTACAGTAAAATGTCTCTAACCTGCAAACTTAAATATATCTCAAGCAGAGGGTAGAGTCCTGAATTTGAAACCAGAAATACTGGGTTTTTATATAAATGTGTCATATATTTGTTTTATGATAATGAGCACATAACTCTCCTAAGCCTCACACCCACCAACTCCTAAGTAGGGATAATATGTCCGCATCAATGCTGATGCCTTCACTGTTATGAAATGCTTACAGTATGATGTAAAGTAAAAGCACAATGTAATCTCATTCCTAGGCCATTTTTGACCAGTTTTACACAGAAATGCATGCCAACTTTTCTGTTTGCAAGGATACTATCAAAGCAAACACCAGAAAGTTATATCTTTGATGCATTTCTTCAAAGTCATACACATAAGAAATAATCAAACCAAAGACAAAGGATGAACACTGTTTCAGAAAATATAAAGTCTTCCCCTTTCTTCTTTTGCCAAGGAAGACCAATATGTTGACCATTTTTGTGCACGCAATCAATTCTGTTTAAGCTGGAAGTTAATGTCTCATTGTTTTCGTTGTTCTAATAAGCACCTTTTCCCTTGAGTATTGTCTAAAAATTGTACAGACATGTTAAAAACATATTTTGCTCTGCTTTTTCATGGTTGAGCTAATGATGTATGAAAAGGAATACAGATGGCATTTAATTATGAACAGGAAAAGATGTTCAATATCATTAGTCATTAGCAATTTGCAAACTAAGACAATGACTTATTAATATATATATTAATGCATATATATGTATTAATACATATGCATCAGAATGGCTAAAATAAAAATAATAAAACACCAAAAGCTGATGAACATGAGTAAAAACTGGAGATTTCACACATTATTGGTGGGAATGTAAAATCATACAGCTATGACAAAAAAGAGTATAGCAGTTTCCTAAGAACCCGAGTCCCCAGACCTGCAGGGTGAACCAAGGTCTCTGGCCCTGGGTGAATCAGGATGGGGTTCACGGGCCTTCCCAGCGTCATCCAGTGTCCAAGGTGCCCTTTGGTGGCCTCATCTGCCCCTCAGACCCTCTGCCCCCCCCCCCGACTTGTCCATGTCACAGGGACAGCCATCACAGAGCCATGCTCCATCCCCTGCTTTCTGGAGATGCCAACTGCCCGGAGTTCTCTTAGCCCTGCCCTCCCCATCTCTGTGTCCTGACCAAGGTGCTCTAATGGACACCCCCGACCCAGGTCTCAGGGAGCTGCCAGCACCCTGGGGTCCCTGAAGCTGAGATCAAGCAAGACACACTTGGCCTGAGGGTCCTACTCTCTGGCTGGCAGACCCCAGAGGTGAGAGCACACTGGAGTGTTCTTCTGCGTGTCTTCACCCCATGAGAGAGCTGGGGGCTTTGGGAGTTTGCAGCTGGCAGGGGCGAGGGCCCACTCTCCTGTCTCTGATGGGTGCTTGGTCAAATCCTGTTGGTCAGCCTGCAGAGTCAATTGCGCTCACCAGGTGAATCTGTGTCCCCTTAGCCTGGGATCTCCAAGCAGGCAGCACCCCTGCCGATGACTTCAGGGCACTTGGAAGTGAAGGCTGAGAGGTCGCCCATTTCCAGAGCTGGGGTCAGGCCCAGCGTTCCCCTCCTTGGCTCAGGTGGTCCCTCAGGCTCCTGGGGCAGCAGGTCAGGGGACAGACACAGGCAGTTCTGCTCTGCTCTGCCTACAGGGCAGTGCCCAGTGAATGCAGGTTCCCGATAAAAGGTGGAGCCAGGCATTTTATCCTGCATGGGTTACAGCCTACTGCCATCTAGGGAAACTGAGTCACAGCACGCCTCAAGGACATTTCACAGGCCACATCAGCTCCTGAAGGTCCCCTGACCTCCCAATCTTGTCAGGCAATGAGAAGAGGTTCCCAGGCCGCACACCACAGGTTCTGGCTCAGCCTGGGTTGGGCTAAGTCTCAGGGCTGCTGTCCTCAAATACCCATCAGGAGACTGTGTCAGGCCAGGCGCACTGTGGTGACAGGAGCATGGAATCAGGGTTCTGGTGGCAGGAGAGGTCAGGGCCCTGGGAGGTCAGGTCCAGGAGGAGGCACTGGTAGACACATGGTGGAGCTAGAGAGATGCTGGGCAGGGTGGTGGGAGTGTCCCAGGACCGGGGTAAGGCGAGGTGCAACCGGGGCTAGGGAGACCCTGGGTGTGGTGGTGGGAGTGGCCCACCACCTGTGGCTGATGTGCGGGCAGGGGCCATGGTGGGAGAGGAGGTGGAAGTGGAGGTAGAGGGGGCAGGGCCCAGGGGGCTCTGCCGTAGGAGGGTCATGGACTTCCTGGTGAGGACTCTGGGGTGGGGGGACCCCAAGGAAGCTGGGGCTTATAGGACTGGGGGTCCCCAGGACTGAGTGTGCCAGGCAGGCTCAGGGGAGTCCGAGCCAGGAGCCACGGGCTTTTCACAGCCAGGCCAATGCCCCGCGGGGCATTGAACCTGGGCTGGGGTTCCCCTGGCCCCAGGACTGGGGGACTCTGGTGTGTCTTGGGGCACTTCCTGCCCATCCAGCCTCTGCCAGGCAGCCTAACCCTGGGTGGCTTTGAGGGTGGCCCCTGCAGCACAGGACCTGCCTCCCCACTGTGGGGCAGATTTTGGCGTCTGACACTGAACACCCACCCAGAGGCTGAATTCAACTCCCCAGTGAAAAGTATACTCACACTCCCTCCCCACTGTGCCCTGCCTGAGGGGGCCCTGGCTGGGACGTGGAAGGAGGAGGCCAGAGGCCAGGGCCTGGCTTTCAGGCAGTAGGCCCAGGAGTAAATGGAGCAGAGTCCCTGCAGGAACTGCCTCAGGCTGCCTCAGACTGTCCCTGAGGGGGCCTGGCCTGGACCCTCCCTGTGCTATCAGGCTGGAAGAGCAGCCAGGGCAGTAGATGTCAGGTAACACTATCAGCCAGCACCCCCAACACCCACGCAACAGCCACACCCCTCTGCCCTGAGGCGGCTGCAGGTGGGCAGAGCCTCCTCTGTCTTGTCCATGCTGAGCGCTGATCGCTGATCAAGGAGCTCCACACAGGAGGAGATCAGAGGGCAAACCAGAAACAACAAATGAATGAACCCAGGAAGGGGCCAGGGCAGCAGGTCCCCACCCACATCCTGAACCCTAAGGGTGGGACACAGAGGCTGGAGACAGGCTGGCCCCAGGATCCTCTAAGTGACAGGAACCCTTGGCCACTGCTGATTGCACCAGGCGGGGACAGGGAGGGCAGGGCTGGGGCTGCCTGGCCCTTTAAGAGGGTAGTTCTTCTTGTCCCCTAGAATGCTCCCTCCCCCAGCCACTGGAGGGGAGATCCCCGTTGCTCAGCAACAGGAAGATCTTGGTGTACAGTGTCACCCAGGCGACTGGGAGCCGCGTCCTGCTCTGGGACTGAGCCGTTGGAGCTGCCCCGCTGACCGCACGGGGCTGACCGCAACTAGCTGACCACACCCCTCACTCCCCTGGCCCTGGTAGACGGCGGGCACCATGGCGCAGACGGACGTGCTGCTGACCAAAGAGCCTGCCCCGCAGACGGTGCCGCCCTGCGAGCTGCCCTGCAAAGTGTCCGAGGTGGCCCGCAACACGGGCGCCTACACGTCCTCGGGCCTGGCCACCGCCGGCTTCCGCACCGCCAAGTACCTGCTGGAGGAGTGGTTCCAGAACTGCCACGCGCGCTACCACCAGGCCTTCGCGGACCGCGACCAGTCGGAGCGGCAGCGGCACGAGAGCCAGCAGCTGGCGGCAGAGATCCAGGCGCTGGCGCAGCGCACGCAGCAAGACTCCACGCGCAGGGTGGGCGAGCGGCTGCAGGACACGCACGGCTGGAAGTCGGAGCTGCAGCGCGAGGTGGAGGCGCTGGCCGCGGAGACCAACCTGCTGCTGGCCCAGAAGCAGCGGCTGGAGAGCGCACTGGACGCCACGGAGGTGCCTTTCTCCATCGCCACTGACAACCTGCAGTGCCGCGAGCGCCGCCAGCACCCCAACCTCGTGCGCGACCACGTGGAGACGGAGCTGCTGAAGGTGCCAGCAGCCTGGGTTGGCCAGGACTTGTGGGCACAGAGAGGAGGGGCCCTGGCAGTTCATGTGGACAAGCCACGTGGCTTGCGGGAGCCCAGCCCACTGCACGTGGGACCCCTGAGTCCCGAAATCTGGCCCCTTTGTGACAGACTGACTTCCCAGCAGCTGTTTCTCCTCTGGGTGCCTCTCCTCCTCCAACCCCTTTGAACTGGCACAGTCATCTTGACCCTGAGCTCCCAGGACTGAGCCACAGGGCCCCTCCCCAAAAAGCGTCCCTGGCTGGGACAGCTGCTACCAAGGTGGAAACCCAGTCCTGGGCCAGCACTGCGGGTGTGGACAGGACGCGTGGGCTGGGCTGGGAGCCACCGCTCCCATTCATCCTACACACAGCAGAGGCCTCAAAGATCTGCACGGGCAGGTCCCCCTCCTCCATGTCCCCCATGCCTTCCTAATCCAGCCCAGCTTGTCTGTGGGGCAGCCTCAGGATGAGAGGGTAACTCAGTCCTGGCTCTGCTGCTGGCTCTGCAGAATTCTCTGACCTCTCAGAGCCTGGGGCCTCCGGAGAATGCACTGCAGTCCTGTGGACATCCCTGAAAGATGTCAGTAGGGGCAGCTGGTTTCCTGCCACACACCGGAGCTCAGGCCAGAACCTTGAGTCCCTCCCTCCCCTCCTGCCTTCCCTCCTCCCTCCCTTCCCCTTCCGCAGGCCCCTCCCCCTGCACCCTCTCAGTGCTTCAAAAACTCCTGCAGCTCCCCCAAACCCTCTGCCCACACCAAGGGCGCCTGCCCAGTGAGGAAAACACTGACAGACAGGAAGAGGCAAACCCACAGGACAGCAGGGCCCAGGACTGGGGCCCTGGCACACAAGGAGGTAGCTGGTGGTCAAGGCAAAGACCCCAATCACAGGGAAAAGGCTTGTTCCTAAGCACAGGAAATGAGACCAGCCAGGCAGTGTGAAGAAACACAGGGTGCCCCCCCTGTTCTTGGTGTGAGGATAGCCTTTCCCAGAACAGAGCCCAAGGGGCAGCCTGGGGGGGCATCTGTGCCTCTAGAGTTGGAGTCCTCAGGGGCTGTCCAGGGGCCAGGGGAGGCGCCTTTCCTGGGAGCACAAAGCGAGCAGCAGTGATGACCCCTAAGACCTGGGGCATGGGAACTGCTACTGAGGGACCCATCCAGCAGCCCATGGAAGGCCCTGGAGGAAAACACCCCACTTACAAGGCACCAAGGAGAATGCCCAAAAGCCCAGGATAAACCCAATGAGAGTGCAGGGGCCAGAACCTCACTTTCCAGGAAAAAGGCCTGCAGAGGAGCAGATGGGTCTGACCCCAGGCACACAGCCAGGACTCAGGGCCCGGCCCTCAGCTCCTTCTGGGTGCTCAGGCTTTGACCAAGGCCTGCAGCAGCTGGGCCTGCTGGGATCCTCACCAGGGACCGGCTCTGGTGCTCAGGGCGTTTCCTCCCCCAGGAAGCGGAGCTCATCCGGAACATTCAGGAGCTGCTGAAGAGAACCATCATGCAAGCTGTGAGCCAGATCCGGTGGGTCCCCCCAAAGGCCTCCTGACCCCACTCACAGGTGGTCCTGGGACAGGGCATAGAACACAGGATCCTGAGGCTCAGAGCCCGCAGGGGCTGTCCCAGGTCACAGTGGAAGCGCAGGGCTGGATGGGGTGGGTCCGGCCAGCCTGGGGTTCTGAGGGGCCAGAGAGCCCAGCTGCACATCTGATCCGCAGCCTCCCAGCCTGAGCAGCCGCTCCTGGTCACCGCTGAGCAGGAGGACCGCCCGGGACAGGCCGGCCAGGAGCCAGCCTCCCTCTTGAAGCTGGCATTGGGGCCCAGCCTGCTGCGGGGAGGGTCCCCAGCAGGACCCTCCTTGGGCACACACCCAGGCCCTGCCCTGCACCGCCCCAGGCTGAACCGGGAGCACAAGGAGACCTGCGAGATGGACTGGTCGGACAAGGTGGAGGCCTACAACATCGATGAGACCTGCGGGCGCCTCCACAGCCAGAGCACCGAGGTGCAGTCTCATCCGCACTCCACCTCCTTCCAGGAGAGGTGGGCCCCAGCCCTGCCCCTGCGCTTGCCCTGGCTGTGGTCGCGCCTCCCCCTCGCCTGGGGGTCCCCTCGGGACTGCTTCCCCCAGCCTGGCCCGGAAGCTCTTACCCCCGAGGGCATTAGGGCAACTGTCTGCCCCGGGGATGAGCAGGTGAGCAAAACCCCCTCAAGGGCCCAGCGCGCGCACAACTATGGAGCTCAGCCACCCCGAGACCGGACACGGTAGGGGCGGGGTCAGCCCGAGGCGCAGGCAGGACTGCATTTCCGCTCACGGCCGGCAGAGGGCGCGTCAACACCGCCACTGGAGGGCAGCAAACGCCCGGGTGCAGGAAGGGGACACCGGGTTCTGGGTACTAGGAAGGGGGATTACGGGGTGCTGCAGAGGGGCCTCGGAGGAGGCGGTGCTGGGGACTGGGTCGCCGGGGCACGAGGGGACTAGGCGCCCGGTGTGGGTATGGGGGGGGGGACGCAGGCGAGTTGTGGGCGGGGGGCACTCGGGAGCAGGGAGCCTGAAGGGCTGGGCTTCGTGGGGTGGCGCGGGGTGCACCGGAGTCCGTGCGGGCCCTCCAGGAGCTCGGGGCGCGGACAGGCCACGGGGGCGAGGGACGCTAGGGGGTGGGGCAGGGCCCCCAGCCTTTACAGTGCCTCCCTGCCCCTCCCCTGGCTGTCCCCGCCTGCAGCGCGTCCACGCCTGAGACCTGGGCCAAGTTCACTCAGGACAATCTGTGCCGCGCCCAGCGCGAGCGCCTGGCCTCGGCCAACCTGCGGGTGC
This sequence comes from Cebus imitator, assembly GCF_001604975.1. Lineage (NCBI taxonomy): Eukaryota > Metazoa > Chordata > Mammalia > Primates > Cebidae > Cebus > Cebus imitator. The sequence goes on from NW_016107851.1 coordinate 1,140,086, forward strand.
TGGTGGACTGCATCCTGCGCGACACCTCCGAGGACTTGCGGCTGCAGTGTGACGCCGTGAACCTGGCCTTCGGGCGCCGCTGCGAGGAGCTGGAGGACGCAAGGCACAAGCTGCAGCACCACCTGCACGAGGTGGGGTGCCCTGAACCCCCGGGACGGCTCCCGAGCTCGCCCACCACTCTGCCCCCTCATCACCTGGCCTGGGCCCTCAACACCTCCCTCCTCTGCCCCACCCACCCTGAGGGACCCCAGAAGCAGATGCCAGTCCTCCTCAAATCTACATAAAACCAGATAACATTGGGTATGATCGGCGTGTTGCCACCCCCATGACTGGGCAGGAGGAGCTGTGGGGAGGATGGAGGCAGGAGGAGGTCTGGGGAGCACTCACCGCCCAGGGGGTCCCCAAGAGTCCTGGCCTGGCAGGCAGAGCTCTGACTCTTAGGGTATCAGCGTGACCTTTCCTACCTGTAAGTTCCGAGTCCTTGAGCAGGGGTCGGGTCCTGGTGACCACCAGGGATGGGAGTTCTTGGACCTCTAGAGATAAGGGACAACAGGGTGCCTGACTCTCCAGAGCCCTCGGGGGGCCCCTGTGCACATTGTCCCTTCAGCCACGCCTCCCCGGGGCCCCTGGACAGGGCTGCCCTCTGAACGCAGCCCAGGGCCCAGGTAGGACCAGGCTGGTCTGGAGCGTTCCACATGCCGGGGCATGGGGGCGCAGGCCCAAGCGCCACTGTCCTGTCTGCAGACGCTGCGGGAAGTCACAGACCAGGAGCACAACGTGGCAGCGCTGAAGCAGGCCATCAAGGACAAGGAGGCACCTTTGCGAGTCGCCCAGACCCGGCTGTACCTGCGCTCGCACCGGCCTAACGTGGAGCTGTGCCGTGACTCGGGCCAGTTCAGGTGCTGCCTGGGCCTCTGGGGCAGCCCCGGGTGGCCCCGTCCACCTCCTCCCAGCCTCTCTGATCTTGGGCTCCTATGAACACCCCAACCTCCCCCCCCCCACACACATCCCCTGCAGGTATTGAGAGGGGAGGGAGACCCTGGGGCCACACACAAGCACGCCTTACACACAGAGGCACAGAGAGGACACTGGGCATGTCATGGGTTGGGGGCTCCCAGTGCCAGGGACCTGTGCCCACGTGCTCTCACCCACCCTGTGCTGCCTCAACTTCCTGGTAAGAAGCTCCTTCAACAAGGTGAACTCCTGAAGGCCACAGGGCCAGAGAGACCAGGCAGGGCCATGCCCTGCTGCCCTGAGGGTGCTGTCCACACCTCTGATGGAAAGCGTGACCTATGCCTGGGCTCCAGGAGCAGATGCTCATCTTTTTGTTTCCCTGGTTAACAGGTGCTCAGTGGCCCCTTCTGAGCATAAGAACCTTTCTTCCTTCCCTGCCTCTCAGTTCCTTCCAGGAACTGGGGGCCTCCCTCAGACATAAGGAATGGCAAGAGCTGAGCCTGGTGGGCTGAGGGGCCACTTTCCTGGTGGGGTTCCCTTAGGAGTTCTTTTGTGAGTCTTGCCAGGACCTCCTGCCCGCTCCAGTTGGGGCCTGTGAGTTTTGGGTCCCCTGCTGCCGGGAAGGTGCACACTTCCGCCCTCCCCAGCCCCGGCTCACACCCCTCAACACCCCCAGGCTGGTGAGCGAGGTGGAGGAGCTGAACATGTCCCTCGCAGCGCTGCGGGAGAAGCTTCTAGAAGCGGAGCAGTCCCTGCGCAACCTGGAGGACAGCCGCATGAGCCTGGAGAAGGACATCACCTCCATGACCAACAGCCTCTTCATCGACCGCCAGAAGTGCATGGTCCATCGCACCCGCTACCCCACCATCCTGCAGCTGGCCGGCTACCAGTGAGCAGCTAGCACAGCACTTCCCCCATCCCCCAAATAAACAGCACGTTAGCTTTCTGCACTGAGTGCGTGTGCCTGGTGGGGACTCCAGTTGCTGCCCATCTGAGCTGGCCTTTGGGTCCCCTGTGAGGCTGGCTCTGTCTATGGACTCATCATCCCAACTATGGGAGATGAGGGGTCAGAGCCAAGGACCAGGAGTCCCTGTGCCTCAGAGGACACGACGTGCCCAGGTGGCGACTAGGGCTCCATAGCACAGCTCAGGTGTGGCTGCAGACCGTGTGTCCAGCCCAGGGCCAGGCCATCCAGCTCCCGCTCCCCCCTCCCCCAGTGCTGGCTCCTCCGTTCCTTCACCAGGGTCTTTGGGCCTTGGGACATCTTTGGGACCTCTGCATCTGCCCAACTGCTCCCCCTGCACCTCCAGGCCCCAGCCTCAGCTCACATGCCCCTAAGGACAGGCTCAGGGTCCCTTGTCAGGCTCAGGGCCTCCTTGTTGCACCCTGGAGGGGGTGGCTGATGGAGAGCTGAGTGTGGGGGCTGCCAGCGAAGGGGGCCTGGGAGAAGGCTGGTGGCACCAGGCTGGGGGGCGCTGAGCTAGGCGCCATCCTGAGCACAAGGCAGGTATGAAGTCCTTTAGGCCTCATGACAACCTCACCACCACGTGCATTTTACAGCAGGGAAAACAGGGCTGGGGGTCCCTGTACCCACCGTGCTCCCACCCCAGGGCCAGGCTGATGTAGGGGAGGCCAATGACAGCAGTGATGGGAGTGACTCCCCAGCCAGAGAGAGACTGAGGGCCCTAGACCCCCAGGCTTCATGACAGTGCAGAGCCAAATCCTGCTGCTTCTGGGCCAGACCGGTAAGGGCTACCTCCTCCTTCTGAATTCCCTGCTGACCTCCAGATTGTCCACTCCCACCCCTGAGGCCATCTGGGCACTGGCAACTGCTGCTAACCCACAGGCCCCTCTGTGGAGTCCCTGTTGGCCTGGCCTTAAGCTCCTATCCATGGTGTAGATCAGGTGTGGCTTGCTCCAGGAAGCCCCAAACCCCAGTCCCTGGGCTCCTAGGGACAGGGAGAGTGGCTGGGGCTGATTCAGGCCACCACAGTGGGCAGGAAGGTGGACGCCCACCCTAGGCTGTCTCAGGGCCCTCTTCCCACACTTGGCCCACACCCCGGCCACCCTGGGCTTCTGGCACAAGGGTAAAGTAAGCTCTGGCAGCCCTCGCCTGGAAGAGACTGTGGTACCTCCCATCCCCTGCAGTTCAGGGAGGGAGGGGCTGCCGGCCCGTGGCTACTACCGGGTCAGGGTGGGGATGGAGAGGGCCAGGCCCTGCCATCTGAAGGGAGCAGGTGGATGTGCCCCGGCTAGAGCATGGCCCTCTCCCAAACCCAGCCTGTCCTAACCCTCAGTGATCCCACACCCTGGAGTCAGTGCTGTGCTCTGTCTTCATGAGAGTCCAGTGGAGCCTGGACACAGCTGCCCACCTCTGTGTTGGGGTCACCCTCAGCTGTCCCGTGTTGGGGCTCCCTCATCTGCCCCCTTGTGCGGTAGTTCCTAGAGATCACTCTCACAGGCATCAGATACGTGTCCCTGGTGCGGTGCCCACTGTCCACCCCACACTGGCCTCCCTTGCTCCACTCTTTGGAGCAAGGACGTCTCAAAGCTGGCGCTAGGCCCGTCTCACCCTGTCCCAGGCCTGACATGGAGTTGGGCAGGCAGCAGGGTCTCAGCTGGTATCAGCATGGCCAAAAAGGACTCATCATAAAAAGTGCTGGCCCCAGAACCCAAGGGGGAGAGGTGCTGCTTCTATGGTGAGCTGGGCCACCTCCTCCAGGAAGCCTTCCTCCTTGGAGCTCTGTGGCCATTGTGGGCTTGCAAGTATCAAAGGGGACTCAGCACACGGGGTGGCCCTGTACTGGGTGAAACAGTACCACCCCTCAAAATCCATTTCCATCCAGAACCTCAGAACGTGACCTTCTTTGGAAATACGGTCTTTGCAGATATAATTAAGTTAATGATCTTGAGACGAGGTCATCCTGGATTTAGTGTAGGTCCCAGATCAATGACTTGTGTGCCTCCATGAA
>NW_016107851.1:1145050-1224039 GCF_001604975.1 Cebus imitator
ATGCTAATTCAAATTAGCAGATTTGAAAACACTAAATAGGGCCTTTAACATGAGGAATGTGACCATTGGTAGAAAAATCTCAACTGATGGTTTCAATAGCACATTAGACTGGCCAAAAGGAGTTGGAAGACAGCCCTGAAAAAGTCACACAGACAATGCCTCCCAGAATAACAGCAGGTAAGAGACTGCAGACAGATCAGAGTTTTCATATTGAAGATACAGGCCAAGTCCTAAACAATGAGTCATTACTTAGACCACACGGTGGGAGAGCTTGGGAAACACCTACACATTAAAAAAACCTCCAGGCCGGGCACAGTGGCTCACGCCTATAATCCCAGCACTTTGGGGAGGCTGAGACGGATGGATCACCTGAGGTCAGGAGTTTGAGACCAGCCTGACCAACATGGAGAAAACTCACCTCTACCAAAAATACAAAATTAGCCGGACATGGTGGCGCATGCTTGTAATCCCTCCCAGCTACTCAGGAGGCTGAGGCAAGAGAATTGCTTGAACCCGGGAGGCAGAGGTTTCAGTGAGCTGAGACTGTGCCATTGTACTTCAGCCTGGGCAACAACAGCGAGACTCCATATCAAGAAAAACACAAAAAACCTCTCCAGGCTCATGCCTGTAACCCCAGCACTTTGTGAGGCCGAGGTAGGGGGATCACTTGAGGCAAGGAGTTCAAGACCAGCCTGGGCAGCAGGAAGACTCCATCTCTACAAGAAATTAACAATTTGCTGGGCATCGTAGCAGATGTGCCTGTAGCACTCAGGAGGCTGAGGCAGGACTGCTTGAGTCCTGGAGTTTAAGGCTGCAGGACAGAGCAAGGCCCTGTCTCAAACTAGGACAAACCTCTCCAACCCTGTGAAATGTGCAGAAGAGGCTCCTGAAGCTCCCCCAGATGAGATGTGGGTGTCCAGCCTCCAGCCCAGGATGGCCAAGCAGCACGGCACCCCCAGAATGCCCCCAGGACCCTGGTGGACACAGGTGGGGTCAGTGCAGTTTTCCTGGGGCAGGAAGCAGCCTGGGTGACTGGGCTGCGGCCCGATGCCAACTCTGAGGGGCGTTCCCAGACAGGCTGGGGTGGACAGGAGGGCAGGGGTAGGGGTAGTCAGCGTTCCCCTCTCTTGGGATGGGACCATGACCCCCCTTCCCTTCACTCTGGCCAGTAGGGGAGCCAGGTGGGCTTGGGCCTGGCAACGGTGGGGCTCAGTGCCTTGGAGACATGGCAAAGGCCAGCACAGCCTCCCCCGCTTTCCTGCAGCTCCTGTCAAGATCCATGTCATGGGGGTTCAAGATAATTGGCTGAAAAGACAAACCAGGGCATCAGCCAGGAGCAGGTTAGAGGATGGGCACAGCCTGGAGGGACGTGAGACCTGGCTGGAGGCGGGACTCGCAGGTGGTGAAGGGAGGGTCTGTCCAAGGCCCCCGACTCTCTCCATGGACTGAGTGCCCCACCCTCTCCAAACCCTGCCCCGTGGGTCCTCCCGGGACCCCCAGGTTCCCACATGAAGCCCCAGACCCCACCTGGATGACACCCCAACTCCTTTCTGCTCCTCCCAGCTCTAGGGGTGAATGGGACCCTGCTCCCTGGACCTGTCTGGGCAGTGAAACCCAGAGCACTTGGCAGGCCTGAAGCAAAAGGGAAGGTGGCCGGGAGCTCAGGGCCCACTTCAGAAAGCTAAGGCTCTCCAAGGGAACCAGCGTCCCTGCCCACCTGGTGGGGATGCCCAATGCCCAGACACCCTGCTCAGCCGCACCCCAGGTCTCTCTTCAGCCAGGCTCTGAACCTGAGGACACTGAGGCAGGGCCTGGACTCGTGGGAGAGGAGTCAGAGGCTCGGCCCCATGCACGTGGTCTCTGTTGACACTGCGGGCCTCTAATGCCATCTGGTGGGTCCAGCAGTCTGTGAGGGAGGCTGGGCCAAGCCAAGCTGGGTCCGCAGCTCCAAGGACCTGGACAGACCTGGCCAGGGACTCGCGGCAGGGGTGGATGGGCCACGGCCAGCTACAGCCACGGTCGTGCCTGGACTAGGGTGAGGGCAGAGGAAGGGAGAACCAGGATGCCAGTGCACCCAAGGCCTGGCAGGGAGCAGCTCCTGACTGGGCAGACTCGGTGGTGAGTCTTTCACTCTCTCTGAGCCTGGTGTCCTTGGCAACTGGGGGGCCACCGTGACGTCGGCCTGCCTGCTCTACCTGGTGCTTCCAGGAGAGCGCTGCCCTGAGCCTGCCCCAGGCCTGAGTCTGTCCCTCAAAAACCCCTGGATCGGCAGACCCCCGCCCCAGGGCCCCCACAATCCTCCCCCGGCCCCACAGCCCTGACCCACATCCCCCTTCTTGGGGATCAGCGCTCCGAGCCTCTGAATCCTCAAGGCGTGCACGGCATGGACAGGAGACGGGCGAAATGGGAACAGCCTTGACCAGATCACTGCTCTGTCCACCCCTCAGGGACCTGCCCCCAGTGCTGCCCCGGGTGGGCTGGCCCTCCCCATGGCTTGCAAACCCCAGCTCAGCCCCGCTCTAGGCACGACCCCATCACTGGGCTCTCAAACCAGACCTGACCCCCCACAGCAGAAAGACCCCAGCAGGCTCCAACCCCACAACCACTGGTCTGAGGACCCCTGACCCTGACCAACCTCAACCCACAAGGCCGCTGCCAATATGGCGGCCCAGCTGGCTCATTCCCGGCCTGGCCCTCACAGTTCCTGCAAGAGGCTGGGCCCCATGGAGAGTGGCTTACACCTGGTGGCCAGGGTGCCCATGTACCCTATGTGGCTAACACCTGTGGCGCAGCCTCACCAAAGCCAGGGTGCACAGCAGCTACTGCACTGCCCTGAGGCCACATAGATGCCTATAGGGTCCAGCCCTGCAGGGTTCTGTCAGCCTCTCCCGGCTGCTGTGGAGACGAGAAATTATAGAAATCAAAGACACAAGACACAGAGATAGAGAAAAGAGAGTTTGGGCCCCGGGGTCCACTGCTACCTAAATCATGGAGACCAGCAGTGGCCCCAAAAGCCTGGACGCTCTCACTTTTATTGAGTTGCAAATCTGGGGGCAGGGTAGGTAGGGCGTGGCCTTGGTGGTCGGTGGCTGGGGGCAGGGTACATAGGGAGTGGCCTTGGTGGTCAGTGGCTGGGGGCACGGTAGGCAGGGCGTGGCAGTGATAGGGTCAAGTACATCACGTGTCATTCAGGTGGGGGCTCAGGAATTTCTGGCACCGAAGTGAGGCAAGGAGCAGAAGCATCAGCACTTTTTCCATACTTACCAAGAAAGAACTACAACATTAAGATTTATATTACTATGACTGATTATCTTTCCTAAGACAAAGGGAACCAGGTGCAGAAGCAGAACATGAGAGCAGACGTGGAACGTGACTGCTGAAGCACAGCATCACACAGAGACAGTTAAGCCCCCGGATGTCTGTGGGCTTTGCTGACAGCCGTCAGGCCTTTTCATAAGAGCTTGGAGAAATGGAGTTTTCTCCTAACTTCCCCAGGAGGGAGATGTCTCGGCCATTTTGGGCATCTCCTTCCCTAGCTGGCTAAACAGCGGGTGCTGGCACTGCCGCACACCAGAGGCGCCCTCCAGCAGCCCTTATGCGGGCGTGACAGAGGGCTTAGAGCATCTTACCTTAGTGTCATTCATTTCACAATGTCACCCCAGGTTCCCACTTCCGACCTGAGAGGCATTAGTAAAAGAATTAAGATCACCCATAACCAAGATCACATATGAATAACTAATAACTATTATGGTTATATTTCTAATTCCTTTCTTCTTCATTATATGGAAATAGGCTGAGGCCTTTTGCTCCTGTGTCGGCGCTTATGGGATCTCCCCCCTACAGAAACCTGCACCACAGGTGGACATGAGGCCCCAGGTACATACCCAGTTCCCAGGTGGCTCAGGCCCTAGATGAACAATGTGTCCTAGATGAACATCAGATCCAAAGTGGACACCCAGGCCCCTGGGAAACATCAGGCTCCAGGTGCACACCAGGACCCAAGGGGGCAACTGGGTCCAGAGGTACATCGGGTTCCACATGGCATCAGGTTCTGCAAGTGGATACCGAGGCCCCAGGTGTATACACCAGACCTCAACAACGAAAAGGTCACATATTCTCTGGCCAAATGCAATAAACTCATCTCCCCAGAAAACAGATATTTGGGAAACGGAAAAGTACACTTCTCAATCATTCTCAAGTCAAGGAACTCATAATAGAAGGCGAAATACATACAGAAGGAAACCACCACGAAACTCCCACATCCAGCAAAAGTGCAAGGCTGCTCCTCTAGTCCCACAGCAAGACCCACCACGGGCTTTGCATGGAGGACGCACAGATTAGAAGGGAAGAATGGAAATGTGGGACCCGAGGTTGCAACACAAGGAAAAAGAAAAAGGCAACTGTGCATACCAAGACATTCAAGAAAGAAAAGGTGACACAGAGAAATTACTTACCCAAGCCCGGTTTCCCAAGAAACATTAGAAACCACACTGCAAAATGAAATGACAGGCTGAATCAAGCCCTGTCTAGATTTTCAACTATGGGTCTCTCCTAGATGGCTTAAAAGCCTACAAACTGCTGAGGCAGCCCTGAACGTGTCCTACCCACCTTGCAGAAATTCTCCACTGGACAGACAAAGAAACCAATACAGGTCTGAGGCTTACCTTGGAGAAGCTTCCTGCAGTCCCTGGGTGCCACTGGCTGGCTCTGTGGCTTTCTTGGAGGGCCTGGGGCCTCAGCCTGGCCCCCTCCCTCAGCTCCAGTGTGTGGCCACTAATGACCTGAGCGGACTGGGCCTGGGCTCCTGGCGCCCTCGAGGAGCAGCCTGAGTGCTCACATGGGCTCCTGGCAATGGGCAGTGCAGTGCTGTCCCTCTCAGGAACTATTCCTTTCTCATGGGCAGACTGGTGGGGCATGGCTTCAGGGCCCCAAGTCTAGCACCTGCCTGAGATCTTCACTCCATCAGCAGAAAAGCAGGGGCGACTTACCCAGGTACCGCCTTCCTCACTGTGTGTGCAGAAGGGCGAGTTCCTGGATGACCAGAGGCAAGGCCAGGGCAATTCCTGACTCATTCTCCCCAGGAAGAGGGTGGGTGCATAAGGACACTCCCTCTTCAGGTGGACTGGCCCTAGTGGACACTAAGGTCCCAGGAAAACATCAGGCCACAAGTTAACACTAAACATCACACACCAGGTTGACACCAGGCTCTGGGTGGACGCCAGGTCTCAGGGGGACTCCACTCTCTTCATGGACATCAAGTCGCAGTTTGGCACATAGGCTCCAGGTGGACATCGGGCCACAGGTAAATATCGGGCCCAGGTAAATACCAGGCCCCAGGAGGACACAAGGCCCTAGGGACACACCCCAAGCAGAAACTAGGTCTCAAATGGACATCAGCATCTTGGTGTATGTCTGGTCCCAGGTGGACACATAGGCCCCAGTGGAACTCCAGCCCACACGCATGTCCAGGCCCCAGGTGAACAGGAGGCCCCAGGTGGACAACAGGTCTCAGCTGGATGCCTAAACCCCTGATGAACACTAGGCCCCAGGTGGACACCCTGGACCCAGGGGAACATCTGGTTCCAGATGGACATCGGGCCTCAGGTAAATGCCCAGTCCCCATGTAGACATCAGGCCCAAAGTGGACTCCAGTCCCTAGATGGAAATAAAGCCTCAGGTGAACATGGACTCAAGGTGTACATCAAGCACCAGGCTTATACCCAGGCCACAGTTGGACACAAGGCCACAGGTGGACAGCCATCCCACCAAGGATGCCAAAGACTCAGGTGGTTATCCAGGCTCAAGAAAAACATGAGGCCCTATGTAGTTAGCAGGTGCAGGATGGACACTCGTCTCCGGGTAAGCACTCAGGCCCCTGGGGTATGATAGGCCCGAGGTGGATACCCAGTCCCCAGCTGAATATCAATCCCCATGGGACAGCACGCTCCATATATATGCCTAGGCCCCTGGTGAGTATCAGGCCCCACGGGGACACCCAGACCAGAGCTAGACATGTGGTCCCAGGTGGACATCTGGGACTCAAGTAGATATTTACACCCCAGGTTGACATGAGGACTCAGAACACCAGGCTTCAAGGGACCAGGAGGCCCCAGGTGGCTATAGAGGCCCCAGGTGGCCATCAGGCACCAGGCTGACACCCAGGGCACAGATGAACATAAGGCCCCAGAGGAAAAACAGCTCCAAGGTGGACACCTAGGATCAAGGTCAACAATAGCAATCAGTTACACACCCACACCCCAGGTAGAAACCCGGCCCCAGGCAGAAACCAGGCCCTAGCAGGACACCATGCCTCAGGAGATACCTAGGAACCCAGTAAACATCAGGACACAGTTGGACACCAAAACCCAAGTGGACATCAGGCCCCAAATGGTCACTGAGGCCCCAGCTAAATGCCCTGGTCTCAGAGTCAAAACCAGGCCCCTGATGGATACCCAGGTCCCAGGTGGACATAGCACCTCAGTTGCACACTTGACTCCAAATGTGCCTCAGGCCCTGGGTGAATGCCTAGACCCCTGGTGAACATCAGGCCCCAGGTGCACATCTAGATCCCATGTGGACCTCCGGGCCCAAGGACACCTGGGCCTCAGGTACCGGGAAACACTTAGGCCCCAGGAGGACATCTGGTCCCAGGTTGTCACCCAGCCCTCAGGTGCTAGGAGGACTTCAGGCTCCAGCTTAAATCAAGCCCCAGGTAGACACCCAGGCCCTAGGTAAATATCAGCTCCCAGGTTTTCATCAGGCCCCAGGTGGACATTAGGTCCCAGGTAGACAGTGGACTCTAACTAGACTTCAGTCCCCAGATTCACAGTCTCACCCCAGGAGGATACAAGGCCCCAGGTGACTGTCACACTCCATCTGAACATCAGTCCCCAGGTGGATAATCGAGGAAATAAGAAATAACACGTTAATGAAGATGTGAAAAAATTGGAACATTTGTGCACTGTAGGTGAAAATATAAAATGGTGCAGCCACTGTGGAAAACAATATGGCAGCTTCTCAAAAAACTCAACACAGAATCAACATATGGTCCAGCAGTTCTACTTGTGAGAATACTCCTGTGAGGGCTGAAAGCAAAGTCTCAGAATATTTGCACCTTCATGTTTTTTTTTTGTTGTTTTTTGCAACAGAGTCTCGCTCTATCTCCAGGTGCCAGGCTGGAGTGCAGTGGCGCAATCTCGGCTCACTGCAACCTCCACCTCCCGGGTTCAAGCAATTCTCCTGCCTTCGCCTCCAAAGTAGCTGGGACTACAGGCGCATGCCACCACGCCCAGCTAATGTTTGTATTGTAGTAGAGACGGGGTTTCACCATGTTGGCCAGGATGATCTTGATCTCCTGACCTCGTGATCTGCCCGCCTCAGCCTCCCAAAGTGCTGGGATTACAAGTGTGAGCCACCGCGCCTGGCCTGTACCTCCATGTTAATAGCAATATTATTCACAATGGCCAGAAAGTAAAAGCAACCAGGTAACCACCAATGGATGAATGGTTGCTATTGTTACTTCTCTTATACTGCATACGCATGTCCCACATTTCCACTTTCCTCCTTTACAATCTGTGTGTATTCTGAGCAATGCCTATGGTAGGTAACATCAGGCCCCAAGTGAACACTCTGACCCCAGGTGGAAATCTAGCCTCAGATGGACATGAGGCTCCAGGTGAACACCCAGCCCCTATGTAAATATCGGGCCACAAGTGGATACCAGTCCCCAGATAAATATAAGGCCCGAGGTTGAAACCCAGTCCCCAGGTGGCCCTCAGGTCCAAGGTGGACACAAAACCAAAGGTATACATCTGGCACCAGGTTCACACCCAGGCCACATTTGGACACAATGCCCCAGGTGGACATCCAGGCTCAAGGGAGACATCAGGCCTCTGACACAGCAGGCCCAGGGTAAACATCAGATCCTAGGCGGACAACCAGGTCCCAGGTAGACATTAGGTCAGTTGGACAAGAGGCCCCAGGTACATACCCAGTCCCTAGGTAAAAAGCAATGCCCCAAACAGGACTCAGGCTCACAACTGATACCAGGCTCCAGATAAACATCAAGCTCCAGGGGACACCAAGGTCCCAGGTAAACAACAGCCTCCAGGAAGACACCAGGCCCAAGGTGGACACTCAGGCCCCATATGAACACTAGGCCTCAGATGGACACTAGGCCGCAGGTAAATACCCTGTCCCCCAGTGGACAACATAGCCCAGGCAGACACAATGGCCCCAATGAACACCAGGGCACCACAGGACAGCAAAATCAAAGGTGATACCCATGTCCCAGGTGGACACCAGGCCCCAGGTACACATCAGGCCGCAGGTGGACATCAGGCTCCAGCAGGATCCCCAGGACCCAGGTGAACATTCCATCTCAAAATGGACATCAGACCCTAGGAAGACAGCAGGCTACAGGTGAACATCAGGGCCCCTGTAGACACCCAGACCCCAAGTAGAAAAAAGGCTGCAAGTGGATACCCAGTACCCGGGAAGACCGACTAGGCTCTCGGTGTACACTAGGTTGCAGGTGTACGCCAGCGCCCTGGCAGACACCCAGGACCCAGGTAGAAACCAGGATACCAATGAACATCAGGTCCCAAATGGACACCAGGCTCCAGGTGGACATCAGGCCCCAGGTAGGTATCAGGCCCCAGGTGAAAACCCAGTCTCAAGGAAGACTCAAACCTCAGAAGTATCCCTAGAACCGAGAAAGCCATAAGATCCCAGGTGGACATCAGGCCCCTGGTGAACACCCAGGCCCCAGGTCAACATCAGTCTCCAGATGAACCAAGTGGAAATCAAAACCCCACATGTCCAGAAATTAGACCCCATGTGGACACCCAGACTCCAGGAAGTCTTCAGGCCCCAGTGGACACTCAGGTTCCAGGTGGACATTCAATCCCAAGATGATACCCAGGCCTCAGGTGAACAGCAGCGCAAGGAGAATTCCAGGCCCCAGATGAATAGCAGGTCCTAGGTGGACAGCAGGATCCTGGTGGACACAAGGCCCCCAGATGGATAAGACCCCGGTGAACACTGGGCCCCACACGGACACCCAGGCCCCAGAAGAACCCCAGGCCTCAGGAGTATACGAAAATTCAAATAAACACTAGGCCCCAGGCTGAAATTAGGTCCAAGGAGGACATCAAGCTTCAAGTGACAACCAGGCCCCAGGTGGCTATACAGGCCCAAGTGGATACCAAGTACCAGACTGACATCCAGGGCCCAGGTAAACACCAGGTGCCAGAAAAACGACAGGCACAAGGTAGACATAGGCCCCAGGTGCACACCAAATGCCAAGAGGATACCTAAGACCCTGGCAAGTAACAGGCCCAAGGTGAAAATTCAGTCTCCAGGAGAGCACCAAGCCCCAGGCAAACACCAGGCCCCAGGAGGACACCAAGATACAAATGGACATCAGGCCTCAGGTAGACACCAGGTACCAGGCAGCCTGATGAGGCTCCAGGTGGACACCAGGCTGCAGGTAGTCCCAGGCTCCCAGCTGATACCCAGACCCCAGGGGAACACCCAGGCCACAGGTAGACGGCAAGAAACTAGTGCACCCAGGCACCCAGGTAGATGCCTAGGTCCCTAGTGAAGAACAGGCCCCAGCTGAACACCCAGGTCCCAGGTAAACACACAAGCCCCATATGTCAGGTCATTAGGTCCCATACGGACAACTAGGACCCAGGAAGTCATCAGGCCCTGGTGGACACTGAGACCCCAGGTGAACACCCAGTCCCAGGTTGACACACAGGCCTCAGGCGAACACCAAGCCCTAGGAGAACTCCAGGCCCCAGCAGATCAAAGCACCAGGTGGACACCCAGGTCCTAGATCACTACCAGGCCCCACATTTCCATCAGGCTCCTGTTTTTCATCAGGCCCCAGGTGGATATTAAACTCTAGGTGGACATCAGCAAATGCCCAGGTATCAGGTCAAAACAAGGCCCCTGATGAACATCATGACCCCTGGTAAACATGAGGCTTCAGGTGGACTTGTGACTCTAAATGGACATCAGGCCCCGGATGGACACCAGGGCTCATGTGGATACTTACACCCCTGGTGAGCACCAAGCCCCAGATGTACATCTAGGTCCAAGTAAACACCTAGGCCTCAGAGGTCCAGACATCAGGTCTCATGTGGAAACGGGGTCCCAGAAAGTCCTCAGGCACCAGGAAACACTCAGGCCTCAGTTGGATATCCTGTCCCAAGTTGACACCAGGCCTCAGGTGGACACCAGGTGCTAAGAAAATGTCAGGTCCCAGCTGAGATCAACCCTTGGGTGGTTGCCTGGGCCCCACCTAAACACGCAGCCCCAGGTTTACATAGGACCCCAGGTCCCATTAGGCTCCAGGCAGACACTGGACTCTACAGTTTCCAGGTTCACAGCCACACTTCAGGAGGATACCACAGCCCAGGTAGCCGCTAAGACTTCATCCAGATACCAGTCCTCAGGTAGAGAATCTAGGCCCCAGATGGACATCAGGTTCCAACTAAACACCAAATCCCAGGTGGGTGTCTAATCCATAGGTGGACATCAGACACCAGCTGACACACAGGCCCCAGATAGCTACCTACACCATGGCAGGACATGAGGCCCCACGTACATATCCAGTCCCCAGATGACTATCAGGCCCTAGGTGAACACCAGTCCTAGATGAACATCAGAAACCAAGTAGATACCCAAACCCCTGGGGAGCATCAGGCTCCAGGTGGACACCAGGACCCATGTGGGCAACCAGGTCCAGAGGTACATGAGGCTTCACATGGACACCCAACCCCCAGTGGATACCAAGCCCTCAGGTGTACACACCAGTCCTCAACAACCGAGAGGTCACATATTCTCTGGTCGAACACAATAAAGTCATCTCCCCCGAAAATATGTATTTGGGAAACTGAAACTATGCTTCTCAATCCTTCTGAAATCAAGGAACTCATAATAAAAGACCAAATACATACACAAAAAACAATCATGAAACTCCAACATCCATCATGAGTGCAAAGCTGCTCAACTGGTCCCAGAGCAAGCTCGACCACAAGCTTTGCATGGAGGACACACAGATTAGAAGGGAGGAATGGAAATGTGGGACCTGAGGTTGCAATGTAAGAAAAGAGAAAAAGGCAACTGTGCATACCAAGACATCCAGGTAAGAAAGGGTGACATGAAGAAATAACTAGCCCAGGCCTGGTTTCCCAGGAAACATTAGAAACCGCACTGCGAAATGAAATGACAGGCTGAATCAAGCCCTGCCTAGTTTTCAACTGTGGTTTTCTCCAAGACAGCTTAAAAGCCTACAAACTGCTAAGGCCAACTGGAATGTGTCCTACCCACCTTGCAGTAATTCATCACTGGGAAAAGACACTGAAACCAATGCAGGTCCAGAGCTTACCTTGGAGAAGCTTCCTGCAGTCCCTTGGTGCCACTGGCTGGCTCTGTGGCTTTCTTGGAGGGCCCCTGTCCTCAGCCTGGCCCCCTCCCTCAGCTCCAGTGTGTGGCCACTAATGACCCGAATGGACGGGCCCGGGATCCTGGCACCCTCAAGGAGCCACACTGTGTGCTCACATAGGTTCCCGGCAACGGGCAGTGCAGCACTGTCCCTCTCAGGAACCAGTCCTTTCCCAGGGCATGGCTCCAGGGCCCCAAGTCTAGCACCCACCTGAGATCTTCATACCATGGGCAAAAAAGCAGCGGCGACTTACCCAGGCACCGTCTTCCTCACTGTGTGTGCAGGAGAGTGAGTTCCTGAATGATGAGAGGTGGGGCCAGGGCAGCTCTGCACCCATTCTCCACAGGAGAGGGAGAGTGCATAGGGACACACTCACTCCTGGTAGACATAAGGTCATAGTAGACACTGAGGCCCCAGAAAAACATCAGGCCACAAGGAGACACTAAACATCACATACCAAGTTGATACCAGGTCCCAGGGGGACTCCAGTCCCTGAGTAGGTATCAGATTCCAGGTGGACATCAGGTCACAGTTTGGCATACAGGCCCCAGCTGGACACCAGGGCCCAGCTAAATATCAGGCCGCAGGTGAATGCACAGCCCTCAGGTAAATACCAGGCCCCAGGTGGACACAAGGCCCCAGGTACATATCAGGCCCCAGGAGGAAACCAGGTACCAGATGGACAACAGGCATCTTGGTGTATGTCACGTCCCAGGTGGACAAATAAGCCCCAGTGGAACTCCAGATTCCAAGTGGGTGTCCAGGTCCCAGGTTAACAGGAGGTGACATGATTATATAGAGAACCCTAAAGATTACACAAAAAACCTATTACTAATAATATAGTAAAATTGCAAGATACAATACCAATATGTAAAAATGAGTGGCACACCCAAGCACCAATAGTGAAATACCCAAGAAAGAAATTAGGAAAGCTATTTCATTACAAAAAATAATGATACATAGGAATAAGCTTAACTAAAATGCAGAAGATCCCACAGTGAAAGCTATAAAATATAGATGAAAGATTGTTAAAGCAGACACAAGTAAATGGAAAGATACACCATGTCCATACAAGAGAAAAACATTGTTAAAATATCTATCACCCAATGTGAGGTACAGAATTGATGCAATTCGTGTTAAATTACAAAGGACATTGTTCACAGAAAAAAACCATCCTAAAATTCACATGGAAATGCAAAATACCTCAGATAGACGAGAATCTGGAATTAAAAAAAAAAAAAGCTGGAGGCATCATAATACATTACAAATCTGTAGTAATCAAAACAGAATGGTACTTTCAAAAAAAAAAGGGGGGCGTGGGAGAGACAGAGAGATGAACAAATGACAGCCATAAACAAATTAAACAGAATAGAGAAATCATAAATTCATGCATTTACGGTCTACTCATTTTTAACAAAGGCACCAAGAATGCACATTAGGGAAGGATAATGTCTTCTATAAACTGAACTGTGCTAGGAAAACTCAGCATCCACATACCCAAGAATACATCTAGACCATTATCTAACCATATACAAAAATCTACTCAAAGTAAAGATTTAAATTCAGGACCTGAAACTTTGTCAACCTACTAGAGAAGAAGAGATAGGATAAGTGCTTCATACAATTGGTCAGGACAAGGAATTTTCAAAAAGATATCAAAAGCACAAGCAACAAAAGCAAAATTGAATTACATTAAACTTAAAAGCTTCCACAAAGCGTTAAGAAGCAATTAGTAGAATGAAGAAACAACCCAGAGAATGGAGGAAAGTATTTGCAGACTATGCATCAGGCAAGGTGTTAATACACAAAATATATAAAGAACTCCAACTACTCAAAAGCAAAAATACAATCAGATTTTAAAAATCTACCCAAAACCTTTGTCCCCTACCATTATTTTCCCACCTTCTTTTCCCAACCACTTTGGCCCCCTCCCTCTCGCCACGCTTTTTCTTCCTCCATCTACCCGTAAACTTTTTCTCCCCACCGTCTTTTTGCAACGCCTTCTCCTTCTCGCCACCCTCATTTCCCTTTGGCACTAATCACCCTCTTTACCCCCATCCATCTACCCCAAAACTATTTTCCCCCTCCTACCACTCCAGCCGCGCTGCAGTCTCTGCCGCCACCACCAACTGCAGTGAAGTGAGCCACGATGCCGAAACCTCCAGCCTCCAGGATACAGCAGGTGGCTACGCTTTCTCCTGGTCCTCTAAAGTTGGTACCTAGCAGCCCTACCGGCAGATGCTAGAACCAGAAGTGGGGCGACTGCCCGTCGGCATTATTTATATACTGAGATTGCACACGGGATACTGGACTGTATATTCTGATTGGATGAGAAAAATCCTCGAGGCTTACTCGGATTGGACTTTATTATCATGTTCTGATTGGATGAGAGCAAGTCTTAAGACAACCAATCACAGCATGAATATTAAGTCCAATCAGAGTAGGCCTAGAGGTTTTTCTCTCATCCAATCAGAACATGTAATACAGAAACCCTAGGTGCGCCCTCAGTATCTATAAAGCATGGTGAGGGCGCGTTAGGCCATTTCCGGTTCGTTTGTTGGGGCTTGGAAGGTGCTCTGTGTTCAGCTTGGAATTAGAGCAGGGAGAGCTAGTGGCTGCCCAATGGAGGTTGCTGGCTGCCGGCTGTAGCCTGCGGCACTGCCTCGCTGTGGTTGGTGGTAGCGACGGAGCGCGGTTGGAGCGGTAGGAGGGCCAGAGCTTCTCCTGCTGGGCTAGAGGACAAGGAAAAGGGAGAGCCAGCAGCTGGAGGCTGGAGTCTGCGCCGCCACCGTGGCTGGCCTTGCTGCACTTGGTGATGACGTTGGAGACTGCAGCTTGGCCAAAGTGGTAGAAACGTGGCTGGGGTAGGTGAGTTATGTGGGGCTGCACTGCATTCCTGGTGGTGGGGTGCGGGGTGTCCTACTTGAGGCTCTTCACTACCTGTGGCAGAGGGCTGGTTGGGAGATTATCCAGGGTTGCATTGCTGGCGGTGGTGTGGGGTTGCTGGTTATCGCGGGCTACGCTGCTCGTGGGGAGGCCGGCTTACGGTTGTGTGCAGTAACGTGTACTGCCAGTGGCGTTAGCGGCGCCATCTTCTGCCGTATTGCCCTCGGCCGGGCGCAGATTGGGTGGAGTTATCTGGGTCTACAGTGCTGGTAGTGGGGGGGTGGTTTAGGGGCATTGTTGGGTGCTGCACTGACTATGGCTGGGGGTGCACTTTCAGGGGCTGCATTGCCCATGGTGGGGTGGTGGGGGGGGTTGGGGTGCTATTGAGCGCGGGAACACTTGTGGCATGGTCGTGTTGTGGGTGCCATCAGGTACTACATAGCCCACAATGGGGGGGTGTTTTAGGGGTGGTATTGGGGTTATACTGCTTGCAGCTGGCACAGGGTGTGATGGGGTGCTATCTGGGGGCTACCCTTCCTGCAGCAGGGAGCAGGTTAGGGGTGCTGTCACAGTCTACACTTCCTGCTGCGTTGGTGTGTTGTGCAGGTGGCAGTGCAGCGGCAGCGACAGCGGTGGCCTCCAAAGGGACCTGTTGTTCTCTTCCCGGACTCCAGATTCAAGAGGGCGGGCGACCTCCTCTTGCTTGTCCAATCCTGAGCACGGCACAGGGCCCCCACACCCGCCGTGGTTCCCTGGCCTGGATGCTCAGGCTCCGTGTTGCAGAAACCTCCTGTAGTGAGCACCATAGTGGTGGAGGGGAAAACAGGGCACTGTAGGTGGAGGCATTAGAAAGGGGAACTGGCAGTTGGGTGGGGAGGGCTGACTGGGTCTGAGTTTGTGCTATTCCCGTTCCCCGAGGCGAGCAGCCCAGTAGGCCCAGCAATTCCTGGCCAAGGTCCTGTTTCAGCGAAGACCCTCAAATTCGTGCCAAGCTGCATTTTCTAGCCAACTTGAGCCAAGAAGGAGAGGCTGGACTTCGGAAGGTGAGTGTGAGTGCCTTCGCTGAAACTGTTCCCTGCCATCCAGTAGCCAGCATGACATGGTGAAGCTTTAATGCTACCACTCCATGCATCTTATTCTAGGCTTTTCTGGCTTTGCTGGCCCAGCTGCTCCAAGCCAGGTTGGAGGAGGAGGAGTCAGTCTGAAGATGGCCGCTCTGCGCCTGACCTCTTGTGGCTGGTGGCAGCGATGGAAACTGCAAGTCGACCGGAGTGGTAGGAGGGTGCGCTTTCGGGGGCCAGGTGGTAGGAACCTTGTAGGCTAGGGCGACAGCTAGTGGTGGCGGCAGCAGCAAGTCTGAGGACCCAGAAGGGGCGGGGTAAGGAGTGCTTCGGGTGCTGTACTACAGGCCTCAGTTGCAGCAGTGGAGGACCCTCTCTCCTGTAGTCTCTGGAAGGTGCCCTTCTGCTGGTGCCTGAGCCAGGTGTGAATGGCAGCATTGTCTCATTCTTAACAAAATTTAGGGAGTTACTATTTTTTTTTACTTGTTTTTTGTTGTTGTTGTGATAGTCTTAGACGTTTTAAAATTTCATGAGTCGTAGAAGGGATAAAAGTTACCGTACTAGGCCTTCTAATTCCTGCACCTGTTGTTTTTCCTTTCATCCAGTCTGTATTTTTTCTTGTTCCTCATTTTCTTGGCCACTGCTTTTATTTCCTGCTTCTATTATTGTTTCTCCTTCTCTTTTTTTAATGCCAAGCAATGGCCTTAACATACAACAAACCAAAACTGAACTAAAAATAAAGTATCATGTTGTATTCTTAAAATAACTGGTTCCTTACTATGTTTTAGAGATGAGGGAAAAAAATTAGTTGTGTAATTAGTTATTTGAGTAGCTATGCTTTCATGATCCTTTTAACTAGGGTTCCATTATTGGAACCTTAGGCATGTGGGAGGTACTTAGGTCTTCCTGCTCAAGGTCATTGACAAGGTGTGATTTTTGAGGGGTGGGGGGGTGGGGAGGGATAACATGGTTTATATGCCAGATACAGTATGCACCTAAAGTAAAATAAATTTTAAAAAATTAAAAAAATTGCAATCTCTGGCATAAATGGGCTAATACTTTGTAAGTAATTTTTCATTGGATTAAAAAATGAAGTATCACATGAAATATTGGTAGCAAACAGCCATTTTATCTCTCTCACGTTTTTCTTCAGATATTCAAAAGACATACTGGTAATAAGTTCCAATTTATGAGACGATTAAGTGAACCATATTTCCTTCATTTTATTTGCCACCATTTTCGAGACTATTGTCATGTGTATGAGCAAACCTGGTTCCTTGCCACATCTTTACAATAGGAAAAGGAAGGGAGAATCATGTATAATGCTTTAACGCAATGATTTGCAAAAACAAACAAGGTTTTATTAAGTTTTGTCTTTAAGAACCTGCAGTGTTGAGTCTTTTTTTCCTAGTATGACTGCCTTTGGTATTAACTCTTTTTTTTTTAAATGATTAGAAGTTTATGCATTTTATTGAATACTTCAAAGACAATTTATGTTGTGTCATTTTTCAAGACCACAGAAATGTGTGAAGCCTATAATTTTGATAATTTTTAGTTATTTTTAAGGTTATCATGTAAACTGTCAATACATGAAGCAATATGTGTGGATACCACTGGATAGCTTATTTTAAAGAGTATCCAAATTTTCATCCAGAGTAGATTGGTTGCAGTTTCTTAGGTGTGTTTCTCAATACATTGCCTGAGTGTTTTAAAGCATGTAGAAATTTGAATACTGTTTAAACTCTTATAGTTCTTTGTAGGCACAATATTTCTAAAGACTAAAGGTATCACAGCCCCCTTTAAGCAATATTAGTATGCAAAATATATAGGGTTAGAATCCACCAATCTCAGAGGATAATTGTTAAATTATGTAGCTATAGAGCAGGAATGAAACCCAGGTTCTAAGCTCTGAGGGGGCCATGAGCTACTATACAGGTGCATTAGTGACTGGGCATAGAGTGGGCAAAATTACAGGATGGTTAAGAGTGAGCTGTGGAGCCTAACTCAATGTGAACATGAATTTTTAAACTGCATGGTACCTCAGTTTACCTATACGGTGGGGACAGTTGTGTTTTTCTTTTTCTGCTCAGTTGTCTTAATTATTTTCCTAGTCTGTCTTACTGCCACTCTTGATGGTCTCCTGAGAGGATCTAAGATAATTTCTGACAGCCTGGGACTCCTTAAGGAAAAACAGCAGGTGCCTCAAACCCCATTTTAGGAGAAGCCTGTTTTCCTCATGGAACCCTGAAAACTGTAAGCATATAGGCCCCTCTCAAAGTCTAAGGCTCTGCTCTGTTTTGCTTTGCATTATGTAACCTTTTTGGTTTGGGTGGGCATCAGAAATTAAGTAGGAGAGAGATCTAAAGAAAGTTGGGGATATGAAGAGGTATTTATGGTGAGAAAGGTTATGAAGGAAATAAATATTATATGAGAGAGGATCTTGTATGGCAAATTCTTGTCCTAAAGTAGAATGAGTAATTACAAAGTAGGAAAATACAGGACAAGTCAGAATGTTTGATCATGTCATAGATGGTCTGTGGAAGTTGTGTTAGGGTTCATAAAATGGGAAACAAAAATTTAAAACAGCCTAGCTCTTCTATTTAGTAGTGTATGTGTAATGTATATATGAAGGAGCTGTGATTATTTGGCTTAAGAGAAAATGACGGCAGGTGCAGTGGCTTAGCTTGCAATCCCAGCACTTTGGGAGGCAGAGGTGGACAGATCACAAGGTCAAGAGATTGAGACCATCCTGGCCAACATGTTGAAACTCCATCTTTACTAAAAATACAAAAATTAGCTGGGTGTGGTGGCAAGCACATGTAGTGCCAGCTACTTGGCAGGCAGAGGTTGCAGTGAGCCAAGATGGTGCCACTGCATTCCTGCCTTGGACCCCCAGTGAGACTATGTCTCTAAAAAAATAAAAAGAAAATGAAAGCCCTGAAATGTTTTGTCAGAAAAAGAGAAGCTCTGATACCTTTTATTTCATGTGACTTCAGTTATCTTTGGGAAATAAAGATGTTGTTAAAATCACTGGTTGGTAAAGTAAGAATATTAAAATGTACCCATGTGGTGTAATTTAAGTCAGAGGTTATATTTTAGAAGTATTTTAATGATTCTTTGACTTCAGAAAATTGTTCCATTTACCTGGTTTGGAGCCATTATATTTCTAGGTAAGGCTTGGGCTCCTAACTGTGCTGGAAAGATTCAGACTTTATCTACAGTTCTGTCTTGTATCCTAGACTGTGCACCTGGTACATAATTAAAACCGCTTATACTGAAAAGAAAAATTAAGTGTTTACGATTTTTAAAGGGCATAGGAATATGATTTTGTCAAAAAAATTAGTTTTATCTAATTTAGAAAGTTTAAGAATGATTTTTAGTTGAAAGTAAAGTTTAAGCAAGTTACAGAAAGTTTACTAAAGTTACCTTTGTAAAGAATTTTGTATGTGAGCAAGTTGACTAAAATTAAAAGGGATAGTAATGTTAGATGTAATAAATATAGGCACCCTTCCACTTTATCTTATATTTGTTAGGATACAAATATTTACTACATGTAAAATTTCTAAAAACGTCTTAACTATCATATTAAAACATAACTTTGTTCTTGAATTGCATTTGTTTTTTATATACTGAAATTTCATTAAATTCAGATTCAGCAGATGATGGGGAAAGTGCCTTATGAAAGTATTTGCAAGTAAATTCACTTTAAAGTAACGCAAGGGTTTTCTATACATGGGTGGTCTTCACAGCATTACTGGTTGCAGCTAAACACTGGTAACAACATCAATATTTATCAGTGAGGAACTGTTCAGATAAATGATTTGTGCCTTGCGAGTCTCAGCTATTAAAAAGCATCCTCTTTTCCTCACTTGCCTTACCTTTGGTTCTGGGCCTGGAGCGTTTCGGAGGTTACTCAGGACAATGGACTCCTGTCTCCTGAGTAATCTGGACAGAAGCTTGTTATTTCATCCTGACGTCTTCCAAAAATTTGTAAAGTTAATTTCTTCCTTGATGGACCCATACTTTTGGTTTACTTTGCAGTTAACAATTCTATGATTTCACTAGATTATCTGTGTGAAGGTGAGGGTTGTATGTGTTCATACTCTGGAGGGAGCAGAGGCCAACAATCACATCAAAATGACTTATCTTGCCCTAAAAGTTCAATATAAGAATGTCGACACATTCATAGGTAGTAAATCTGTCAGTAATGCTTTTGCATGATTCTTGATTAAAACTTCACTCACTGGTGTTACTGTGCTTGATGGATGGTGATTCTTATACAGGGGAATTATATTGAAACCACAAGGGTCTACCTACTTGATTATTGTTGCTTTTTTTTTTTTTAGTTATTAATTTCTGGGATACACGTGCAAAATGTGCAGGTTTGGCACATAGAGTATACATTTGCCATGGAGGTTTGCTGCACCTGTCAACCCATCATCTAGGTTTTAAGCTCCACATGCTTTAGGTATTTGCCGTAATGCTCTCCCTCCTCTTGCCCGCCACACTCTGATAGCCCCCAGTGTGTGATGTTCCCCTCCCTGTGTCCATGTCTTCTCATTATTCAAGTACCACTTACGAGAAAGAACATGCGGTGTTTGGTTTTCTGTTTGTGTGTGTGCTGAGGATGATGGTTTCCAGCTTCATCCATGTTGCTGCATAGGACATGAACTCTTATTTTGGTTGCATAGTATTCCATGGAGTGTATGTGCCACATTTTCATCTAGTCTTATCATTGATGGGCATTTGGGTTGGTTTCAAGTCTTTGCTATTATAAATAGTGCTGCAATAAGCTATATGTGTACATTTGTCTTTATAGAATTATTTGTTATTTTTTGGATGTATACCCAGTGATGGAATTGCTGGCTCAAATGAAATTTCTGGTTCTAGATCCCTGAGGAATTGCCATACTCTTCCACAAAGGTTGAACTAATTCACACTCCCATCAATGTTGTGAAAGCGTTCTTATTTCTTCACATCTTCCCCAGCATCTTTTGTTTCTTGGCTTTTTAGTGATTACCATTCTACCTGGCATGAGCTGTGTATCTTATTGTGGTTTTGATTTGCATTTCTGTACTGACCGTGATGATGAGCTTTTTTTGTTTGTTGGCTTCATAAATGTCTTCTTTTAAGAAGTGGCTGTTCATATGCTTCACCCACTTTTTGATGGGGTTGCTTTTTTCTTGTAAATTTGTTCAAGTTTCTTGTAGATTCTGGATATTAGAACTTTGTTAGATGGCTAGATTGCAAAAATTTCCTCCCATTCTACAGATTGCCTGTTCACTCAGTTTCTTTTGCTCTGTAGAAGCTCTTTAGTTCAATGAGATCACATTTGTCAATTTTGGCTTTGGTTGCAATTGCTTTTGGTGTTTTAGTCATGAATTATTTGCCCATGCCTATGTCCTGAATGGTATTGCCTAGGTTTTTTTCCAGGGTTTTATGGTTTTAGGTTTTACATTTAACTCTTTATCTAGAGTTAATTTTTGTATAAGGTGTAAGGAAGGGGTGCGGTTTCAGTTTTCTGCATATGGTCAGCCAGTTTTCCCAGCACCATCTATTAAATAGGAAATCCTTTTCCGGTTGCTTATTTTTGTCAGGTTTGACAAAGAACAGATGGTTGTAGCTGTGTGGTGTTACTTCTGAGGACAGTGTTCTGTTCCATTGGTCTATGTGTCTGTTCTGGTACGAGTATGGTGCTGTTTTGGTTACCATAGCCTTGTAGTGTAGTTTGAGGTCAGATAGTATGATGCCTCCATTTTGTTCTTTTTGCTTAGGATTGTCTTGGGTATACAGGCTATATTTTGGTTCCATATTAAATTTAGAGTAGTTTTTTTCTAGTTCTGTGAAGAAAGCCAGTGGTAGTTTGATGGGAATGCTATTGAATCTATAAATTATTTTGGGTGATATGGCCATTTTCACGATATTGATTCTTCCTATCCATAACCATGGATTTTTTTCCCACTTTTTTTGAGCAGTGGTTTGTACTTGTCCTTGAAGAGATTCTTCATGTCCCTTGTAAGTTGTATTCCTAGGTATTTCATTCTCTTTGTAGCAGTTTTGAATGGGAGTTCACCCATGATTTGGCTCTCTGCTTATTATTGTACAGGAATGCTTGTGATTTTTGCATGTCGATTGTGCATCCTGAGACTTTGCTGAAGTTGTGTGTCAGCTTAAAAGAGTTTTTGAGCTGAGATGATGGGGTTTTCTAAATATGCAATCGTGTCCTCTGCAAACAAAGTCAATTTGAATACCTTCCCTTCCTATTTGAATACCATTTTTTCTTTCTCGATTGATTGCCCTGGTCAGAGCTTCCAGTACTATGTTGAGTAGGAGTGGTGACAGAGGGCATCCTTGTCTTGTGCTGCTGCTGTTCAAGAGGAATGCTTCCAGCTTTTGCCCATTCCATATGATATTGGCTATGGGTTTGTAATACAGCTCTCATTTTGATATACGTTGCATTAGGACCTAGTTTATTGTTGAGAGGTGTTAGCATGAAGGGGTGTGGAATTTTATTGAAGGCCTTTTCTGCATCTATTGAGATAATCATGTGGTTTTTGTCATTGATTCTATTTATGTGATGGATTAGGTTTATTGGTTTGCATACATTGAACTAGTCTTCCAATCCCAGGGATGAAGCTGACTTGGTCATGGTGGATAAGCTTTTTGATGTGCTGCTGGATTTGGTTTGCCAGTATTTTGTTGAGTATTTTTGCATGTTTATCAGGGATAGTGGCCTGAAATATTTTTGTTGTTGTTGTATCTTTGCCAGGTTTTGAAATCAGGATGATGCTGGCCTTATAAATGAGTTAGGGAGGAGTCCCTCTTTTTGTACTATTTGGAATAGTTTCAGAAGGAATGGTCCCAGCTTATCTTTGTACCTTTGGTAGAATTTGGCTGTGAATCTCTCTGTTCCTGTGCCTTTTTTGGTTGGTAGTATTAATTACTGCCTCAATTTCAGAACTTGTGTTATTGGTGTATCCAGGGATTTGACTTCTTCATGGCTTAGTCTTAGGAGGGTGTATGTATCCAGGAATTTATCAGTTTCTTCTGGATTTTCTAGTTTATCTGAGTAGAGATGTTTATATTATTCTCTGATGATAGTTGTATTTGTGTGGTCTCAGTGGTGATACCCTATTTATCATTTTTATTGTATCTATTTGATTCTTCCTTTTCTTTTTTATTAGTCTGGCTAGTGTTCTGTTTTGTTAATCTTCAAAAAAAACACCTCCGGGATTCATTGGATTTTTTTTTTATTTGAAGTGTTTTTCATGTCTATTTCCTTCATTTCTGCTCTGATCTTAATTATTTCTTGTCTTCTGTTAGCTTTTCAATTTGCTCTTGCTTCTCTAGGTTTTTTTTTTTTTTAATTGCATTTTGGGTTTGGGGGTTCATGTGAAGAACATGCAAGACTGTTGCATAGGTACACACGTGGCAGTGTGATTTGCTGCCTTCCTCCCCATCACCTACATCTGTCATTTCTCCCCACCTCCTGCTGCCCTCCCCTATTTCCCCCTAACAGACCCCCAGTGTGTGATGCTCCCCTCCCTGTGTCCATGTGTTCTCATTGTTCAACAACCACCTATGAGTGAGAACATGTGGTGTTTGATTTTCTGTTCTTGTGTCAGTTTGCTGAGAATGATGGTTTCCAGGTTCATCCATGTCCCTACAAAGGACACGAACTCATCGTTTTTTATGGCTGCATGGTATTCCATGGTGTGTATGTGCCACATTTTCACTGTCCAGTCTATGATTGATGGGCATTTGGCTTGGTTCCAAGTCTTTGCTATTGTAAACAGTGCTGCAGTGAACATTCATGTACATGTGTCCTTATAATAGAAAGATTTATAATTCTTAGGATATATACCCAGTAATGGGATTGCTGGGTCAAATGGAATTTCAATTTCTAGGTCCTTGAGGAATTGCCACACTGTCTTCCACAATGGTTGAACTAAATTATAGTCCCCACAGTGTAAAAGTGTTCCTATTTCTCCACATCCTGTCCAGCATCTGTTGTCTCCAGATTTTTTAATGATCGCCATTCTAACTGGTGTGAGATGGTATCTCAATGTAGTTTTGATTTGCATTTCTCTAATGACCAGTGATGATGAGCATTTTTTCATACGTTTGTTGGCCTTGTATATGTCTTCTTTTATGAAGAGTCTGGTCATATTCTTCACCCACTTTTGAATGGGCTTGTTTATTTTTTTCTTGTAAATCTGTTTTAGTTCTTTGTAGATTCTAGATATTAGTCTTTTGTCAGATGGGTAGATTACAAAAACTTTTTCCCATTCTGCTGGTTGCCAATTAATTCTAACGACTGTTTCTTTTGCTGTGCAGAAGCTCTGGAGTTTGATTAGGTCCCATTTGTCTATTTTGGCTTTTGTTGCCAATGCTTTTGGTGTTTTGGTCATGAAGTCCTTCCCTATGCCTGTGTCCCAGTGTTAGGTCTTATGTAATCCATCTGGAGTTAATTTTAGTGTAAGGTGTCAGGAAGGGGTCCAGTTTCTGCTTTCTGCACATGGCTAGCCAGTTTTTCCAACCCATTTATTAAACAGGGAATCCTTTCCCCATTGCTTTTGTCAGGTTTGTCAAAGATGAGATGGTTGTAGATGTGTGGAGTTGCCTGTGAGGCCCCTGTTCTGTTCCATTGATCCATATGTCTGTTTCGGTACTGGGACCATGCTGTTTTGATTACTGTGGCCTTGTAGTATAGTTTGAAGTCTGGTAGTGTGATGCCTCCAGCTTTGTTCTTTTTGCTTAGAATTGACTCGGCCATGCGGGCTCTCTTTTGGTTCCATATGAAGTTTAAGGTGGTTTTTTCCAGTTCTGTGCAGAAGGTCACTGGTAGCTTGATGGGGGGATGGCATTGAATCTGTAAAATGCTTTGGGCATTATGGCCATTTTCACTATATTGATTCTTCCTAACCATGAATATGGAATGTTTCTCCATCTGTTTGTGCCCTCCTTTATTTCATTGAGCAGTGGTTTAGTTCTCCTTGAAGAGGTCCTTTACGTTCCTTGTTAGTTGTATCCCTAAGTATTTTATTTTCTTTGTAGTAATTGTGAATGGCAGTTAATTCTTGATTTGGCTCTCTTTATGTCTGTTATTGGTGTATAGGAAGCTTGTGATTTTTGCATGTTGATTTTGTATCCTGAGACTTTGCTGAAGTTGCTTATCAGTTTCAGGAGATTTTGGGCTGAGACAATGGGGTCTTCTAGATGTACAATTATGTTGTCTGCAAATAGAGACAATTTGACTTCCTCCTGTCCTAATTGACCCTTTATTTCTTTTTGCCTGATTGCTCTGGCTAGAACTTCCAATACTATATTGAATAGGAGTGGTGAGAGAGGGAATCCTTGTCTAGTGCCAGATTTCAAAGGGAATGCTTCCAGTTTTTGCCCATTCAGTATGATGTTGGCTGTTGGTATGTCATAAATAGCTTTTATTATTTTGAGATACTTCCGTCAACACCTAGTTTATTGAGGGTTATTAGCATAAAGGGCTGCTGAATTTTGTCAAAGGCCTTCTCTGCATCTATTGAGGTAATCATGTGGTTTTTGTCTTTGGTTCTGTTTATGTGGTGAATTACATTTATAGACTTGCATATGTTTAACTAGTCTTGCATCCCCGGGATGAAGCCTACTTGATCATGGTGGACAAGCTTTTTGATGTGCTGTTGGCAATTGGTTTGCCAATATTTTATTGAAGAATTTTGCATCTATGTTCATCATGGATATTGGCCTGAAGTTTTCTTGTTGAGTCTCTGCTGGGTTTTGGTATCAGGATGATGTTGGTCTCAAAAAATGATTTGGGAAGGATTCCCTCTTTTTGGATTGTTTGGAATAGTTTCAGGAGTGGTACCAGCTCCTCTTTGTATGTCTGGTAGAATTTGGCTGTGAACTTATCTGGACCTGGGCTTTTTTTGGTTCATAGGCTATTAATTGCTGCCTCAACTTCAGCTCTTGTTATTGGTCTCTTCAAGGTTTTGGCTTCTTCCTGGTTTAGGCGTGGGAGGTTGCAAGTGTCCAGGAATTTATCCATTTCTTCCAGGATAACTAGTTCATATGCATAGAGTTGTTTGTAATAATCTCTGATGATGGTTTGTATTTTTGTGGAATCTGTGGTGATACCCCCTTCATCATTTTTTACTGCATCTATTTGATTATTCTGTCTTTTATTTTTATTAATCTGGCTAGTTGTCTATTTTGTTGATCTTTTCGAAAAAACAGCTCTTGGATTTACTGATTTTTTGAAGGGTTTTTTGTGTGTCTGTCTCCTTCAGTTCTGCTCTGATCTTATTTCTTATCTTCTGCTAGGTTTTGAGTTTTTTTTGGTGTTGATGATATGGTGTCGATTTTAGATCTTTCCTTGTTTCTCATGTGGGCATTTATTCCTATATATTTTTCTCTAGACACTGCTTTAAATGTGTCCCAGAGTTTTTGGTACGTTATGTCTTCGTTCTCGTTGGTTTCAAAGAACATCTTCATTTCTGCCTTCATTTCATTGTTTATCCAGTCAACATTCAAGAGCCAATTGTTCAGTTTCCATGAAGCTGTGCGGTTCTAACTTGTTTGCACTATGGTTTGAGAGACTGTTAGGTTTTCCGTTCTTTTGCATTTGCTGAGGAGTGATTTACTTCCAATTATGTGGTCAATTTTAGAGTAGGTGTGATGTGGTGTTGAGAAGAATTTATATTCTGTGGATTTGGGATGGAGAGTCCTGTAAATGTCTGTTAGGTTTGCTTGGCCCAGGTCTGAGTTCAAATCCTGGATATCCTTGTTAATTTTCTGTCTCATTGATCTAATATTGACAGTGGGATATTAAAGTCTGCCACTGTTACTGTGTGGGAGTCTTAAGTCTCTTTGTAAGTCATTAAGAACTCGCTTTATGTATCTGGGTGTTCCTGTATTGGGTGCGTATTTAGGATCGTTAGCTCTTCTTGTTGCACTGATCCTTTTACCATTACGTAATGTCCTTCTTTGTTTCTTTTGATCTTTGTTGATTTAAAGTCTATTTTATCAGAGACTAGGATTGCAACTCCTGCTTTTTTCTGCTCTCCATTTGCTTAGTAAATGTTCCTCCATCCTTTTATTTTGAGCCTTTGTGTATCCTTGCATTTGAGATGGGTTTCCTGGATACAGCACACCTGATGGGTTTTGGCTTTTTATCCAATTTGGCATTCTGTGTCTTTTGATTGGGGCATTTAGCCCATTTACATTTAAGGTTAATATTGTTATGTGTGAATTTGATCCTGCCATTATGGTGCTAGCTGGTGGTTTTGCCCATTAGTTGATGCAGTTTCTTCATTGTATTGATGCTCTTTAGCATTTGGTATGTTTTGGAGTGGCTGGTACTACTGGTTGTTCCTTTGTGTGTTTAGTGCTTCTTTCAGGAACTCTTGTAAAGCAGGCCTAGTGGTGATGAGATCTCTGAGTAATTGCTTGTTCGTAAAGGATTTTATTTCTCCTTCCCTTATGAAGCTTAGTTTGGCTGGATATGAAATTCTGGGTTGAAAGTTCTTTCTTTAAGGATGTTGAATAGTGGCCCCTACTCCTTTCTGGCTTGTAGGGGTTCTGCTGAAAGATTTGCTGTGAGACTGATGGGCTTCCCTTTGTGAGTAACCCGACCTTTCTCTCTGGCTGCCCTTAGTATTTTCTACTTCATTTCAACCCTGGTGAATCTGATGGTTATGTGCCTTGGGGTTGATCTTCTTGAGGAATATCTTTGTGGTGTTTTCTGTATTCCTGGACTTAAATATTGGCTCGCCTTGCTAGGTTGGGGAAGTTTTCCTGGATAATATCCTGAAGAGTATTTTCCAGCTTGGATTCATTCTCTTCGTCACATTCAGGTACACCTATCAAACGTAGATTAGGTCTTTTCACGTAGTCCCACATTTCTTGGAGACCTTGTTCTTTCCTTTTTATGCTTTTTTCTCGAATCTTGCCTTTTTGTTTTATTTCATTGAGTTGATCTTTGACCTCTGATATCCTTGCTTTTGCTTGGTCAATTCTGCTGTTGAAACTTGTGTATGCTTTGCAAAGTTCTCGTGTTTTACAGCGCCATCAAACCTTTTTTCAAGGTTCTTTGTTTCTTTGCGTTGGGTTAGAACGTGTTCTTTTAGCTTAGAAAAGTTTCTTATTACCCACCTTCTGAAGCCTGTTTCTGTCAATTCATCAGACTCATTTTCCATCCAGCCTTGTTCCCTTGCTGGCGAGGAGTTTTGATCCCTTGGAGGAGGGAGAGGCATTATGGTTTTGGGTGTTTTCATCGTTTTTTCACTGGTTTCTTCCCATCTTTGTAGATTTATCTACTTGTCTTTGTAGTTGACTTTCAGATGGGGTCTCTGAGTGGACATCTAGCTTGTTGATGATGTAGTTATTTCTTTCTGTTTCTTAGTTTTCCTTCTAACAGTCAGGACCTTCTGCTGTAAGACTGTCAGGGTCCACTCCAGGCCCTGCTTGCCTGGGGATCAGCTGCAGAACAGGAATGGTTGCTGCCAGTTTCTTCTGCTGCTATCTTTGTCCCAGAAGGATACACACCAGATGTCAGTCTGAGCTCTGCTTTATGAGGTGACACTTTGGATATATTGAGGTCAGGGAGCTGCTTGAGGAGACTGTCCTTTATAGGGGCTCAGGTGCTGAGCTGTGAGCTCTATTGTTCCATTCAGAGCTGCTGGGCAGATATGTTTAAGTCTGCTGCAGCTCATATATGCCTTTTTTTTTTTTTTCTCTACCAGGTACTCTGTCCTGGGAGTTAGGACTTTACTTATAAGTTTGTCATGCTGCTGCCTTTTTTCAGGGCTGCCCTGCTCAGCAAGGAGGCAGCCTAGTTAGTCTGCCTGCGGAGGCTTTGCTGAGCTACTGTGGGCTCCACCCAGCTGCCATGTGTATTTCCCTGCAGTGCTGTTTATAGGGGCATAGTTAGAACTGTCTTCAGCAATGGCGGCCCACCTCTGTAATGGCGGACTCTGTCTGTAATGGTGGACTGCCTTGACAATGGTGGGCTGCCTGAGCAATGGCGGACTACCTCAGTAGCGGTGGACCACCTTGGTAATTGCATACGCCCTTCCCCCACAGAGCTGGACCATCCTGGGTTCAGCTGTGCTTGCTGTGAAACTCTCAATCCAGAGTGTTTCAGATTGCTGTTTTTTGTGGGGTTGGGCCTGGCCAAGCCTGATCATCTGGCTCCCTGCCTCAGGACCAGGTGACTGTCTCCCAAGCATTCCAGTTGCCAGTTGAAAAGGCATTTGGATTTGTGTGAGATTTTGTGCAGAGACCCGTTGAGCTGGCTGAAACAGCCGCAGTGGGGACGTGGTGCCTTTTTGCCCGGGAATCTCCTGGCCTGGCTCCCTGTTTCAGTCCCCTTTTTATCAGTTGAATGGGCGACTGTGTCTTCCAGGAGCTCCAATCACCAGCTAAAACGGCAGCCAGACCTGTGTATTTTGTGGGGAGACCCACCCTGCTGGCCAAAATGGCCACGCTGGCGATCCATGGGGCTCCTCCGCCTGGTAATCTTCTGGCCTGCGGGCAGTAAAAATCCGTCTGGAAATCCGGTGTCCACTCACCCTCTGCACTTTTTCTGGGAGTTGCAATCCTGAGCTGCTCTTAATCGTCCATCTTGGATCCTCCTCCCAGCCTCTAGTTCTTTTGTGATGTTAGGGTGTTGATTTTAGATCTTTCCTGCTTTCTCCTGTGGGCATTTAATGCTGTATAATTTCTCTGTAAACACTGCTTTAGCTATGTCCCAGAGAATCTGGTACATTGTCTCTTCATTCTCATTGGTTTCAAATAACTTCTTTATTTCTGCCTTAATTTTGTTACTTACCCAGTAGTCATTCAGGAGCAGGTTGTTCAGTTTCCATGTAGTTATGTGGTTTTGAGCGAGTTTCTTCATCCTGAGTTCTAATTTGAGTGCACTGTGTTCTGAGAGACTGTTTGTTAGAATTTGTTCTTTTGTGTTTGCTGAAGTATCTTACTTCTGATTATGTGGTTGATTTTAGAATAAGTATTATGTGGTGGTGAGAAGTATGTATATTCTGTTGATTTGGGATGGATAGTTCTGTATATGTCTATTAAATCCACATGGTCCAGAGCTGAGTTCAAGTCTTGAATATCCTTATTAATTTTCTGTGTCATTGATCTAATATTGACAGTGGGGTGTTAAAGTCTCCCACTATTACTGTGTGGGGAGTCTAAGTCTCTTTGTAGGTCTCTAAGAACTTGTTTCATGCATCTGGGTGCTCTGTATTGAGTGCATATATATTTAGGATAGTCAGCTATTCTTGTTGCTTTGATCCCTTTACCTCTGTGTAAGAAGACTCTGTCCTTTTTTGCAAAAAATAAGTGGTGGGCCAAATTTTGACTGCAGGCTGTAGTTTGCTGACCCTTGAACTATGACTGTCTTGAAACAACAAAATTGAATTGAAATTAGAAAGAATGCTGAAGTTGACATCATTTGTCTGGGGTAACACCCAAGGTTCATTGTGTCACACCAGGGAAATCATGGATATGGACATACAGTGAGTTTAAGAGTGGAGTATTAATAGGCAAAAGAAAGAAAAGAGAATAGCTCTCTCTCCTGCAGAAAGAGAGGGGCACATGCCCTGAGTGAGTCTTCCAGTTTCATGGTGAAATGCACAGGGTTTTATAGAATATCTTGAGGAGGCAATGTCTGATTTACAAGAATATCTTGAGGAGGCAATGTCTGATTTACAAGAATATCTTGAGGAGGCAATGTCTGATTTACACAGAGCCCGAGAGATTGGTTGGACCAGGTGTGATGTTTGCATAGCATGCAAAAAGCTGGCCATCGCACCCCAATCTTTTATTAAGCAGATGGTTCTCTACCTGACTGGCGCCATATTATCTGTTCATTACTGTACATTTGGTTGACAAAGTAAAGGGAAGATGGAGCAACCATGTTGAACATACCTGGCCCCCAGGTAGCCTTTTCCTATTGGCATAACTGCTGGCATTCATTTGTGCAAGCTTTATGTCTGCAGCTTGATTTCCACATGTGAATCAAAAGCAAGAATCTTACTCCTAATATAAACAGCAATATGTATGACTACTGTCATTTGTTAACTTGGATGGTGAATTCATTAACCATTAAAAGAAATATTTGAACAATTTTCAAAGGGAGCAAAGATAAATCTCCAAATCACCCAGTAGACCAGGAACCCAGACATGGTTTACAGTGTGTTCAGTTCCACTGAGAATGCTAACTGCTCTCTTCAGAGAATGAAGAATGGGTCTCATGTCACATGGGGCAGGGAAAGTGCTGGATGTGGCCCTGGTTCCACAAACATTGGCCCTGACTGCAACTTGTGCTCCAACTCTCTTGCCCCTTTCTCAAAGCCTCTTCATATAGGGATGGGTAGTAAATGGGATCTCTTGTATTGACTGTGACCAAATCTAGGACTTTCACATAGCTGGTGTCAGCATGGGCCTTTGAACCCCACAGGAACTCATAGCATGGGCTCACTGCCTGCCAGTATTCCAGGTAGTTTTCCTGCACCAAATCGGATGAGCAGCTTCCTAGGCTCCCCAGAGATTGGGCTCCCTTGCAGCATACACCTCAAGCACACCCAGAGCTTCCCAGATAACCCCTTCAGGGGTGCCATTTGTCCTTGGTTAAGATTACACCCAGGACAATGATCAGAAGGGCAGCCTTGGGCATGCTATGACCATCACCCAGTGTGCTATTGCTTGAGAGGCCAATAGGAGTGACAAGAATGTAGGATTGGCCAGTGGGGTCTACCTCCTTCTTGTCAATGCCAAAGATCAGCTACATGCTCTAAGAGGCTTTGCTGAATATCACAGGAAAGTAGTTCTTGTAATTTTTGATGACATTCTTCAGCATTTCTGCCTTTGTGATCAGCTCTATGACTCGGTATTTGTGGGGCAGGAAATGAACGAACTCAGCCACCTTCCTTTCCAATGCTTCTTGGAACAAAGGTAAGCTGGGTCAGCTGAGGTGCTGGCCCTTCGTCTCTTGACTGCTGGAGCCCTCATTGAATTGGCTCCATAGAGGGTAGTAGATGGAAGTGGAGGAGGAAAGCCTCTTTGAGAACTCTGGGAAGGACTTGCTGACCCAGCAGCAGACACCTGTCCAGGGAGGAGGAAGAGGTAACCTCCTGCTCCTCTCCTGTGAGATCCATATACCCACCAGGCCCAGGGCCTCTCCTTGGGCTTCAAGGCCTCTATCAGGCTTACAGTGTGGACTCTTCTGCTTAAGAGGCATGATGACTCTGGCTAGGGTAGCAGGCGGGAGCGTGGACAGGAGATGGGCAATGGAGACCTATAGGCAGGTCTTCAGTGCTGCTCTGGGGCCTCTTGGGGGGCTCCTGTCTTCCTGGTCAGGCTGTTCCCTGAAAACCTTCACTGCTGACACTGCATGAGCCTCCTCTGCCCTGTGACTTGAGGACAGTCCCTCAGACCAAGGCTTGCTTAGTTCCTGGAGCTCCTTGCTTCCTCAGGGAGTCTGGGTGCGCTGCCCTCTGCTGATCTCAGTTTCCAAAATATGGCATTCCAGAGATGTGTAGAAATTTTACTTATAAAAGTTGAAAGGCCTGGAACCAGATGCTGACTGAAGGTACTAGGGAAGTTTAATTACTTCCAATTTTCCCCAGATAAGAAGTTTTGCCTCCAGTTGGGCTGTTTGGTAGTCACCAGATGGTCTTTGTTCCCTTCAAAATTCCTCAGGGGTTTTTGTCTCTGGGGCCTGTTCACTGGTCAGCAGGTCATTTTGCTCTCCTCAACATGCTGAATGGCATTTATGAGAAACCTACAGCTAGCATCATACTTAGAGAAAAAATGTTGTACTTTTTTCACAGAAATTCTTCACTAAGAATAGAAATTAAACATACCGGTATTGATCGACTTAGCACCTATGCAACTTACGACCATTCGACTTTACGACCACAATCGCTAGCCACAACTGCTCCGCGTCTGGCAACGCAAACGTTGCCCAGCTGGGCATACGACAGTGCGGACCAGCTTCCGGCAGCACTACCATCTCCGCGTGCACCATTTCAACTGTACATATAGCCTACTCAACTTACGACCAAATCGTGTTACGACCAGTCCGCGGTCCCAACCATGGTCATAAGTTTAGCACTAACTATACTTGAAAAGAAGAAAACATTTCAGAATGACTAGAGTAGACCTAAATACACTTAAGGGGTCCTTTCTTCCGAAATTGATTTATAGATTTAAAACCAATTCCAGGGATTGGTGGAGCAAGATAGCAATATAAGAAGGCTCCACAGGTTATCCCCACAACAAGGACACCAGTTTAACAGTTATCTGCACAATAAAAGACACCTTTGGAAGAACCAAAACTCAGGTGAGAACTCACAGTACCTGGTTTTAGCTTTATATCACTGAAAGACACGCGGAAAAGGTAGAAAATATAGTCTTGAACTGCCAAAGGCACCTGTCCATAATGCAGCAGCAGAGGCACGGTGTGGAGAGGATTTCCACTGCGGAGAGGGAATGCTACAGTTGTGAGACATTGAACTCAGTACTACCCTTGTTACAGCAGAAAGCAATACTGGACCAAACCGAGCTGATGCCCACCTTAACAGAGGGAGCAATTAAAACAGCCCTAGTCAGAGGACAACTGTCAGTTCTAGCAGTCTGCATTTATGTTCCTGCAAACCTCACCCACATGAGCTAAAGTACTAATGGGCCCTAAATAAACTTCAAAGGCTGTGTAGACCACTTGGATTATCTGTCTGCTTCTTAATTTATGTAAGATCTTGTAGATTCTGACCATTAGAACTTGGTCGGATGCTTGGTTTGGAAACATTTCTCCCATCACGTAGGCTATGTGTTTACTGTGTTGGCAGTTTCTTTGCTGCACTGCAAGTCTTGGTTTCTTAGGCCAGACTTGTGACTTTTTGTTATTCTTGTATTTCTTTTGGGTTCCAAATTATCTAAATGGTTTGCAGAAGCCTATGTTGAGAAAGGTGTTTGATAGTTTGTCTCTTAGTATTTTAATATTTGAAGTCTCCTGTTAAAATCTTTCATTTATCAAGCAGGGTTGCAGTGTTAATTTTTCTGCACAGGGCTAGCCATGTATCCCAGTGCTTTTCATTGCATAGTGAGCCTTTTCTGTATTTCTTACTTAATGTGGTTTTGAGGGAATGTGTTCTCTTACCGGATCCACGAGGGGACTTAGTTTTAAGGGCAAGAACTTCCCAGAGCTATGCCCCCTCCCGTCTCTTTCCATTTGGGAGATTTAATGTTTATGTTTAAATTTCACAGGTGTGGGAAGAAACTCTTAAAGAGTCAATCACCCCAGCGGAAGTTTAAAGGAACTCTTTTCATTGGCCAGAGGAACTTGGGAAGGTGGGAATTTTTCCCAGGATAAATTCCCCTGCTCCTTCACCCACACTGGATTTCCAGCTCTCTGGAATCCCTTCCCACAGGGTGGGAGCTCTCTCTCCCCTCCTGGATTTCCCCTCTAGGGTCCCCTTCCACACTCTTTCATGGAAAGCTCTCTTCCCCTCCTAAACTCCATCTCCCTTTCTCTGTCCCCTTCCACCCAGTGTGGAAGCCGTCTTTCCTCTCCTGGATTCCCTCTTTCTGGATTCTCTCAGTGTGAGGGGAGTTTTCCTTCTCTGGTTTTCTTCCTCTGGCAACCCTTCTCACTCAGTGTGAGAGTGGCTTTTCCTTTTCTCGCTATGAGAGTTGTTTCTTTCTCCTCCTGTTTCTCCTTCTATTTAAATAAATCACTTTCTACAAACACTTTTTAGTCCAGCATTTACTGCGCACTGCGCTGTGGTCTCCTTTCCCATTCTTGGGGAGTAATAGACCAAGAACCTGGAGAAACGTCCTCTCAGGGGAACCAAGGGCTCCCGGAACCCCAACACAACATTTTGGTGAGCCAGCCAGAAGGAGACAGTTGGGAGCCAGGGACAGCCAGGAGCCAGTGCAAGGAAGCATGCCAGAGGGGTGAAATACGTCAAACACCTCTCTGTCTCTCTTTCTCTCTGTCTTGCTTTTAAAAAAAAAAAAAAATCCTGTCTCTTTAGCTGCACCGAGCTGCAGCAGTGTGGGCCAGCCAGAATTTAAAGTGCAGTTTTTCCTCCAAGCTCAGTCTCCCTGCTTTCTGCTCCTTCTCTATCCTTCAGGTATTATCTCTGGGACCAAAACGTGCAGGAGCCTGTGGGGTGGAAAGGGCAAACACTCCCCCGGCCCTCTTGCTTCTTGCTGGCCGGGAACAGCTCAGCCCCGGGGGCAGAACCGGACACTTGCAGTGGTTGGCTGGGGAGGGGCAAGATACAGCCCAAGCCTGCAGGGGATTGAGGAACATGGCAGCCTGGCACATGGTCCTGGCAGGCCTTTCCAGCATCCCTGGTTCCAGGCAGCAGTGTAAAAAAGTTCCCCAGGGTGTTCGCCTGCTGGCCATGGGTCCCTGTGTGGGTAGCAGCTTGGGAAGTGGCCCAGGTGCACACGTGGTTCCGAGGGGACAACATGAGGCTCGAAAGCCAGGGGCAAGGGAATTCATAGCAGCCCAGAAGTGGCTGGAAATGCAGCTTTTAAACTCAAAGTGGCTTTTTTCGTTTTGGCGCGGCTGAGGGAAAGGAAGAGGCTGCTGGCTGTCATCCCTTACCTGGCTTTTGACAGGCCACACCACCTCAAGGTGCAGCATTCTCATTCAAAATACAGCTTAAGAAAGCTTTCTTACCTTACCTTAATGCAAGTGACCTGCATGCACAGTTAGTTAAGGTGTAGGGCTTGCAGGTGTAGGGTTGCTGATTCAAATCCCCAGTGGAGTCGGTGTTGATTTGGGGAAATCTGTTGGGGGAAATTCAGAAGCTGAAGGCTTTGGGACTTTGTGTATGGTATATAATTTGTCTTGCCTTAGGATTGGCTGTCTTTCCCTGGCAGAAATCTAGAAAAGATCATAAACTGTTTCCAGGGCCAAATAGTGAATGGCAGGCCTCGAATTCGTAAGGGCATTACAATGGAAAATGGGTTAGGGGGGAGAGGAGACCTAGGTCTTGAGGGTATTGTTCCAGCCTCAGCTACGTCTGGCCTGTTTTCTTTGAACTGTGTGCTCTAATGGCTCCTCTCTAGAAGTTACAGCAGTTTTATAAATTGGCCTGCTAAAATTGGACTTTTGCTGGGGAATATTGGTGTCCATCTCCTGAGCCCCACTGGCCTGGTTCAAGGAGTTGTTGGCACCAACCACTCAACCCAGCAGTCCCTTCATGCCCCTATGGTGGTCATTGAAGGTCATGCAGACGTTGAGCGTGGGTCCTATGACACTGGTAGGTCGTGATTGGAATCCAGTACGTGGGAGGCCTTCTGATAAGGGATCTCATGCATCTTGGGCATAAGAAATTTCAGGGTACTGACTATAAGATGTTTCATTTCAGTACCCTTTTTACTTAAGGGGACGCCTTAGGTCGAAGTGGCTATAATTTCTCTAACCAGGGGTACTGGCATCCCTTGAGTTTGATTTCACCTGGCTGCTTCTCTTTGTAAGCTCAAGTCTCCATTAATGTGTATACAGGAAAATTGGGACCAATTTGACACACAGTCTTTAAGGAAGAAGCGGCTCATTTTTCTCTGTCAAACAGCATGGCCAAATTATCCTCTGCCAAGTGGAAAACCTAGCCCCCAAAGCAGAAGGAAGAAAACCCAACAGCTTTCCTTGAACAATTGCGGGAGGCCTTAAGAAAGTACACACCCCTGTCACTGGATTCCATAGAGGGTCAGTTAGTACTAAAGCACAAGTTTATTGCTCAGTCAGCAGCAGATATCATGAGGAAGCTTTCAGAAGCTGTCTCGGGCCAGAGCAGAGTCTAGAATAACTGCTGAACCAGGCAACCTTGGTGTTTTATAGAGACCAGGAGGAGCAGGCTGAAAGGAACAGGTGAGATCGGAGAGAGGCTACGGCCTTAGTCATGGCTTTCAGGCAAACAGACCCCAGGGGCTCAAATGAGGGAAAGGCTCGGGTTAGCCGCCAGTCTGGCAGAACTTGTTACCAGT
The DNA here is from genome assembly GCF_001604975.1 of Cebus imitator. Classification (NCBI taxonomy): domain Eukaryota; kingdom Metazoa; phylum Chordata; class Mammalia; order Primates; family Cebidae; genus Cebus; species Cebus imitator. The sequence continues at coordinate 1,181,459 of NW_016107851.1, forward strand.
GTGGTCTGAAGGGACATTATATAAGAAATTGTCCCCAGAGGAATGGACCACCACCTTGTCCATGCCCACTCTGCCAAGGGAATCACTGGAAAGCACTCTGTCCTGGGGGATGAAGGTTCTCAGGGCCTGAGGTATCTAACCAGATGACCCAGTGGCAGGATTGAGGGTGCCTGGGGCAAGTGCCAGCATGAGCCGTCACCCTCACAGAGCCCCAGGTAAAGCTGACCATGGAGGTCCAGGAAGTTAATCTTCTGGACACTGGCGGCCTTCTCAGTATTTCTGTCCTGCCCCGGAGACTTGGTACTTGTTATCTCTCCCCTCAGACTCTCCATCTCTAGGCCTATCTTGGGAAGGACCATTTTCTGTTTTTCTCTCTACCCTAACAGCACTTAAGGTGGTGGGAATTGACTCATGGATTCATCACACTCGGCTGAAGTCTTGGACACCTGAAAAAAGTCATAGACCCTCCATTCCACAGCCTAAAGTTCTACCAGATAATCCTTTGTACACCTGTGAGCCATTAGAGGATCTACATCTGCTTTTCCAACGAGACACTCGGGGAAATAAACACTCAGAAGTCTACTTTATATCTTGGCATTAAGAAGACTGTAACCCTCAACTCTGCTATCCCTCAACTTTCAATTATCCCTTTCATGGTGGGGGGAAGTGGTCAAATAATAGAAATACTTGGTGCTGGTCTGAAAGTTACCACCTCTATTCATTTACTATAAGCTATCTCAGGAGTCATAAAAAGGTTGCTAATTCTCTCTGCAAAACAGTTAACTCTTTAGCTGCCATAGCTCTTCAAAGTACGTAAAGGGGCCCTAAATCTGCTAACAACAGACAGGAGGAGAACCTGTTTTTTTCTAGGAAAAATGCTATTTTGTAAACCAGTAAAGCACTGAACATAGAACTCAGGAGTCAATCAAACACAGGGCTAAAAACATTCAAGGAACAGTATTGTGAAGCATGTTTAACAACTGAGTGTCCTGACTCTCTTCTCCCCTAGGCTTGTTTATAACCATTCTGTATTGTTGACCTCTGGGATTTTCATCTTTAATCACCTTGTCACATTTGTTTTTTATAGAACCATAAGGTCACAAATAATCCTGCTGTTGGAACCGTGGATGTACTTGGCTCATGAGCTCTGTCATGGACCTCTGGATCAAACTGCACACCTGGAAATCTCCCCTCTGAAGGAAACCTCAACTGCAGGGCCCCCTTCTACGCCCCATTTCAGCAGGAAGTAGTTAAAGAACGATCGACGCCCGTGTTCCAACAGAAGTTGGGCTTTCCTGTTCAGGGGGGAATGACGGAATGTGTTCTCTTACCTGGTCCTTGAGGGGGTGTAGGGGTGTAGCTTTAAGGGCAAGAACTTCCCAGTACCATGCCCCCCCCCCATCTCTCTCCTTCCAGGAGATTTAACAGTTTATGTTTAAATTTCACGGGCATGGGAAGAATCTAAGAGTCAGTTACCCCAATGGAAATTTAAAGGAACTGCTTTCATTGGCCAGAGGAACTTGGGGAGATGGGAATTTTTCCCAGGATAAATTTCCCTGCTCCTTCACCCATACCAGATTTCCAGCTCTCTGGAATCCCCTCCCACAGGGTGGAAGCCCTCTTTCCACTTCCGGATTTCCTCTCTGGGGTCCCCTTCCGCACACTCATGGAAGCCTGTCTTCCCTTCCTAAACTCCATCTCTCTGTCCCCTTCCACCCAGTGTGGAAGCTGTCTTTCCTCTTCTGGATTCTCTCACTCAGTGTGAGGAGAGTGTTCTTTCTCTGTTTTTTTTCCTCTGGCAACCCTTTTCACTCAGTGTGAGAGCTAGATGTTTCTCTCTCCTTCTCCTGTTTGTCTATTTAAATAAATCACTTTCTACACACACTTTTGAGTCCAGCATTTACTGCACAATGTGCCATGGTCTCCTTTCCCATTCTTGGGGAGTGATAGACCAAGAACCTGGAGAAACGTCCTCTCAGGGGAACTGAGGGCTCCCTGAAACAGTTTTATCAAAGGTCAGATGGTTGTAGCTGCGCCAGGCTACATCTGCATTTTCTGTTTTGTCTAGGTGCAAGCTAGGTCATTTTTTCTGTTATGATCTACTCTGATATTTTAGGGTCAAGAACTGATACTTAAATTTTAGAAAACGCACTTAACATTTGCCATCACCATCATTCTCTCTTATTACGCTGTAAGCTTTAAGGCATTGATTGACTTACGACCTATGCAACTTAACGACCATTCGACTTTACGACCACAATCGCTAGCCATGACTGCTCCGCGGCTGGCAGTGTAAACGTTGCCCAGCTGGGCGTACGATAGTGCGGACCAGCTTCCGGCAGCACTACCATCTCCATGTGCATATAGCCTACTCAACTTAAGACCAAATCGTACGACCGGTCTGTTGGACCCAATCGTGGTCGTAAGTCGAGCACTAGCTGTATTGAGTTATGTTGTTCCCTTTTTCCCTCAAGTCCCTCCCCTGGATTTATTTTGTGAAATTAGATTCTGAGTCACATTTTGTTGTATAAACTATCGTCGAGCAAGAAAAATTTTTCATCCTTAGTGTACCTGGGGTAAAGAACAACAAACATGTCTCCTCTTTCAATTAGTTACACAATTACACTCCCTTTCCAGCCTCTTTGTTCCTACATATAGCCATTCAAGTGAGCCCTGGCCAAGTACATGCAGAGAGATGTTATGTTTGCTCCTTAACAGCCTGACCCGTGATTGTGTGTCCTGATTTAAAATATAAAAAGAATTGAAGGCCGGGCGCGGTGGCTCAAGCCTGTAATCCCAGCACTTTGGGAGGCCGAGGCGGGTGGATCACGAGGTCAAGAGATCGAGACCATCCTGGTCAACATGGTGAAACCCCGTCTGTACTAAAAATACAAAAAATTAGCTGGGCATGGTGGTGCATGCCTGTAATCCCAGCTACTCAGGAGGCTGAGGCAGGAGAATTGCCTGAACCCAGGAGGCGGAGGTTGCGGTGAGCCAAGATCGCGCCATTGCACTCCAGCCTGGGTAACAAGAGCGAAACTCCGTCTCAAAAAAGAAAAAAAAAAAAAAGAATTGAGACTTGCTGAATGAGAGAAAAAGCACTCTTAACGCTTCCTCTGACACGCTCCAAGCCACACTAGTCTTGCACTGCTTTGGACAGCTGTTCATTCATTGGACAGTAATTTCCCAACATAGGAACAATCCAGAGCATTTTCCAGTCATCTGCTTCATTTGCTGATGGTTTTGATCAAAGCTAGATCAAAACTTGGTTAGATCTGGAAGCCATTAAGTGAAATAAGCCAGACACAGAAAGACAAATACTACAGTTTCTCTCTCACATGTGGGAGCTAAAAAAAACTTGATCTCATGGACACAGAATACAATGGCAGATAACAGGCTGGGAAGACTGGGATTGTGTAAGGGAGAATGAAGAGAAGTTGGCTATTGGGTACAAAATACAGTTAGGATAAATAAGCAGTAATGTTTGACAGCAGTCTATGGTGACTAAGCAACAATATGTGTAAATAGAGTAAATCAGAATACACATTTTACACATGTAAGAAGCCGTTGTATGTATCCTACGAATAGGTAAAATATTGTGTCAATAAAAGATTGTTTTAAGATGAAGAGGTTATGCCCAACCCTCCAGAGGGGTCCTTGCTTGGATCTGCACAGCGCATCCTGCCCACCTGCATCTACTGCTTCACCATCTTGGTCCTGTCTGGGCCTTTATGCTCTTGTCCCCAAGTCAGGTGGTCCTGACTCAGGTGGCCACACTGTGGACCTGGGTATTGGTGGCCCAGAGAGCAGGTGCTAGAGGTTTCTTGCCCTTCTTGTTCCACTGGGACCAGATGGAGCCAGGTAGTGACAGGGCACCACCTTCTTGACCAGATCCTGAGACACAGGAGTGTCACCTGACCTCTCCTCATCACAACTCATAGTCCAAAGTCCAAGCCTGGGCTGTGGCTGGACTGGAAGTCAGGTCAGTCAGGATGCAGATCAAGCCTTGTGGCATCTCTGGGTTCTCTACCCACTGAGGGTGCCCCATACACAGATGACCAGGGGTGCAAAGCTGGTGGGAAGAGATTGGCATTTTCCCAGCCCATCTTCACTCATGCCAAGCACCCCGACTGTCCTTCCTGGTCCATCTCCTTGGTCACGCTCCCCAGGGAAGCTCAGGGCTTTGTTCAGGGTCTACCATAGTCAGGTGCCTAATAAGTGCTGAGACTACTTGCCAGGCAACGTGGGCAGATGGGTAGGTGCCCTTTAGTGAGCATCCCCAGCAGCCAGCAGGCCAGGTCCCAACCCAAGTGTCTGCCTGCTCCTGCTTGTGTTTCACTGTTACAGCACTGCATGCTGGGGACACTGGCTCCCATGCCTATCAGGAAGGACACAGACAGCAAATGCTTGGGGGTAAGGCATTTGCCACGTGACACATGGTGATTGCCAGAGCTGGGATTTGAACCCGGATTATGGCACTCTGCATGGGGCAATGGAAGGTGTGGGGATGCCCATGCAGGAGGGAAGGGCAGCCAGGCCACACTGACCCCAGCTGTTCCCTGTGACCCTGGAGGAAACTGCTCTGCCCCGAACTGGGGAGACAGCCCAGGAGGCCAGGCTTCCCCTTGTTTGCTAGCTTAGGGGATCACGGAAGGACAAGGAGGTTTAGAGAGTGTCTTCTTTTTGTTTCATTCAAAAGTTCTTTCTGTATGAAAAAAAAGGAGTTTTAGCTTAACCCTGCAGATCAGGCAAGGTTACAAAAACAGTACATGTCAGTTACAAAAATGTAGTTTTTTTCTGTACTTGTAATTGGCTTCTCTACTTTTGTTGGCAAGAGCAGGTTAGTGTCCAGGCTCAGAATCCATTTTTCATCCCACATCAAAGCACCTGCAGTTTGGGTGAAGCAGCCTGGGGCCTGGCTGTATGGGCCTGTGCAGCAGGAGGGTCCCAGCAGGAGTGTCGAGGTGTCACTGCGCAGTTCCAGCTCAGAGGCTGCCAGGGATGACTCTGTCTGGCGCCCTGGGGCTCACAGCCTCCTTTTCCCAGGATCTGCACATGGGGTGCCTTCCTGCATCTTGCCATCAGTTGTAGTGAGGAGGAAAAATAAAACTCAGAATAAACATTAATGTAAAAAGAAAGTTATAAGAAGCAGAGAAGCAAGTAAACCACCCCTCCCAACCCACATTGCCTGTAGTTAAAGCAGACTCAGCATAGCCGCCGCCTCCTGAGATAAGGCACCCAGGCATATCTTTGTACCAGCAGCTTACAAGCATATTTGTGTGAAGACCTATTCTCTAGCTGCCAGTCATGGAAGCAAGATACCATGTAGAAAGTGTATGAATTCTCAAGGTTGTATACTTATCACAAGTATAAGTCTTTATTTAAACATTTTTCCCCCCTGCCTTGTTTTTCTGCAACAAACTTACATAAGCAAGGAATTTCCTCTGTGCCGGGCTGGTGGCCATTGCAGATAGTAAGGCCACTGTCAGCTGGAGTGCCAATAAAGAAATCTTCTTGTTAGTCTCTCTGTTCTTGGCTTAAATTTTCACAACGTTTTTGGTGCCAAAACCTGGGACCCAGCCAGAAGAACAGAGACAACTAGCATACTGTCTCTTTTGCTTATGGGGCTTGGGACCTGGGGCTGGGGGAGACCCTAGTCCTGAGGCGTGCCAATGGGACAGTTTTCCAGAGTAGGAGCTTGGCTCTCCCAGTTTCTGGAGCCCCTCCCTCAACAGCGCTGCAGAACCTGGAAGAGACAAGACAATTTTAGAGGCTGTGCTTCAGGAACCATGGTAAGACATCAAGAGCCCAAGACAGATTGGAGAAGAAAAAGGAAAGGTCTGTCATTGAGGAATATCCTGCCATGGAGGGCAGGTGAGAGCTTAATCACCTCTCTCTAGGATTAAGGGGTACACACTCCAGGGGATGGCTGGAGATTCTGTGGCGCTAATAAGTGCAGTGAGGTAGAGCTCATTAACAACAGTGGGAAAATAGAGCTTGCTGTGTCTTTTAAGGAGTCTTAGAAGCAAAGGTGTGTGAACCACCCTCATGGGAGGGGCCCGCCGCATCCATTGAGAAGTCTTGGGATGGGGGATGTGTGTGAAAGTTGAAAGAGATGGTTCTTGGAAGAACCAATGCAGAGTGGTAAGGAGAGACAGATCCTTTAGTGGGCTCCAAGGTGAGTTCGTGGCTGGCCTGTCCTAGGATGGTGCATACAGTTCAAAGGAGGGTCCCCACGGAAGGCAGGAGCACTGGGGGGGGGGATTAAGGGTTCCTCCTAAGCATCACCCAAACCTCTTGTAAAAGGACCCAGGCAGGCCAGCGTGGGACGAGTCTGTGATTGTGCATTGTGAGGGTGGAAGAGGGAGGCAATAAGTCAAAATGGGAAACAAGTCAAACTTGCACCTACTCCTTTGGAGTGCATGCTAAACTATTTCAAGGAAGGTTTTTCTGGGGAATATGGTGTAAAGTCCCCTCAAATGTTAAAAACTCTGTGAATTAAAATGGCCTTCTTTTGGTGTCGGATCGCCAGCCAAAGGAACTATAGATAAAAAAAACAATTGGTTGTGTATTTAAGATGGTGACCAAGGTTGAAGGACAGCCAGGGCATCCAGACCAATTCCCTATATTAACTCATGGCTAAGTATAATTCAAACCCAAACTGCATGGCCGCAGCCCTATGTGATAGATTATTGCAAAACACTCATAATTCAAGCTGAGCCCAGCATAAAAGAAAGATCAGCTTTGTCGGGAGCTTCAAAAAAAAAAGTAAAAACAAAAATCGGATAGAAAGAGTTAAATGCTAACTCTAAAGACAAGGAGAGCCTCTCCGCAGCTGTGTGTGGGAGTTGCCAAACTCAGCAACTAAGATAGGGAAAATAGTGTAAAAATAACCTGCTAAGCTAGTGTAACAGCAAGTAAAATGGCAAACTTGAGAAAAAAGTAAAAAGTGCACAAATAAAACGTAAGAAAACCCTTTGCCAATCAAAAAGATGTGTCCTTAAAAGACAAGAGGTTCAGCACGAGTTCTTACCGCTTCCCAGCTGCCCTGTTACTTTGTTGGGGGGAATCTGCTCGAGAAACTACAAATACGAATTTCTTTTAAGCCTGAAGATAACTTAAAATGTTAAGCAACCAAAGCCCTACAGTATTAGCATTCACATTACCGCAAGCCAAGAAGTGGCAGTTATTTGCTGGAAATATTTTTAAAAAACTATAAAATTGGAAAGCAAAAAAACAGTTATGCTGTCAAAATTAGTAAATTCCGAAAAGTATGGGCTAAATACAGTCCACCTGGGCTAGCCATAAATCATGCTCCAGTGGTAGTAAAACTAAAAGTGGGAGCCACCCTAGTCCAACTACTCCAGTATCCCATAATGTTAGCAAAGGGGAGGATGTTACCAGAGGGATGACGACCCTATTCTCTCCCTGATCAGTTGTGTCTGAGGTACTTGGGTCTCACACTTGCCCAAGAAGAGGGGAGTGTACCCGGACAGCAACAGTGAGCTCCTTGGAGAAAATATAGGACCCAAAAAGTTTTATAGAAAAGCGACTTATTGGGGGGAGGAGAGAGAGAGAGAGGAGTGAGATAGAGAAGTAAAAAACAGCTCTCACACTGAGAGGGGATCCAGAAAGATGGAGTCCGTGTAGGCGAAGGAGCAGGGGAATTTAACCTGGGAATTACTCCCAGTCCATTCAAGTTTTTTGTCCTATGAGAGGAGTTCCTTCAAACTTCCGCTGGAACGATTGATATCTGTTTCTGGGCAGTCTGTCTTCCCACTTGGCAAAAGTCAAACAAAGACCTCTAAGCTCCCTGATGGAGAAGGTGGGGAGGTATGACACTGGGAAGTTCTTGCCCTGGAAACTGCGCCCCCTTGTGGACCCGAGGGGAGAATACATTCCCTCAATACAACAGGAGGCTGTTATGGGGTAGACAAGCATCTAAAGCAGCAGAAAAGCATGGCATTTTGGTGCCATGCCAGTCACCCTGGAACACCGCACTCTTACGGATTAGAAAACCTCTGTCTAGTAATAAATTGTACCATACCTGTAATAATTACAAGCCAGTGCAGGACCTAAAGGCTGTGAACCAAGTAACAGTCACTATCCACCCTGTAGATCTGTAACCAGGGTACGGGATGTTCTCACTCTTCCCCAGTTGGATGTGTTTTTCCAGGTCCTTGGGCTCTCACTCACCCAAGAATGGGTAGGAGACCCTGGCAGCGGTGATACTGTTCAAGTAAATATTGGACCCATAAAGGTTTGCAGAAAAGTGATTTATTAGGCAGAGAGAGAGAAAGAAAGGTCGGGGGAAGGGAGGGAGAGAGACAGAGAGAGAAAAGGGTAGCTCCCACACTGTGGTGGGAAGGGATCCAGGGATGGAGTCTGCACAGGTAAGGCGCAGGGGGACTTTTAATCTGGGAGTTACTCCCGCCCCATTCAAGTTCTTGTCCCATGAGAGGAGTTCCTCAAACTTCCACTGGAGTGATTGATCTTTGACTCTGATGTCGGATTGGCTGGCCCACAACAGAGCTCCTCCTTCCAGGGCTTTTTGCAGGCTTTTCTAAACAAAGGAAACTCACCTGGGCAGTCTACCTTTCCTGCATGCACGAAAGTTAGACAAAGAACTCTAGTCTCCTGGATAGGGAGGTGGTTGGAGGTATGGTGCTAAGAAGTTCTTGCCTTTGGAACCATGCCTCTTACGGACCTGGTTAATACAGGAAGTTAATACAGTCTCTCAGTTCCAAGCCCATACACCCTGCTCTCCCTAACTCTCTCTAATGCCGTATGGTTCACTGTTGTAAAGAATACTTTATTCTGCTTTTGCCTTGCATCAGGAAATCTCCAGTATACTTGGACCAAGCTTCCCCAAGAGTTCAAAAACTCCCCCACAATTTTCAGTGAGGCCCCAGCCTCAGACGTTAATGCTTATACCCCACCAAATAAAAACCGTGTCCTTCTGCAGTGTGTAAATAGCCTTCTCCTAGCAGCACCCTCTATCAAAGGTTGCCATAAAAAACCCAAGACCTCTTCCATTTTCTGTGGAAGGCAGGGTATAAAGTATCTAAAAGCCTAGTGGTGGCTCATGCCTATAATCCCAGCACTTTGGGAAGCCAAGGCGGGCAGTTCATGAGGTTAAGAGATCGAGACAATCCTGGCCAACACGGTGAAGCCCTGTCTCTCTTAAAAATACAAAAAAATTAGCCTGGCGTGGTGACACGCGCCTGTGGTCCCAGCTACTCAGGAGGCTGAGGTAGAAGAATCGCTTGAACCCAGAAGACAGAGGTTGCAGTGAGCCGAGATTGTGCCACTGCACTGCAGCCTGGTGAAAGTCAGCAAGACTCCATCTCAAAAAAAAAAAGGAAGCCCAGATTTGCTGCCACATGCTTGACTCCAAGGAGTCACATACTTGGAGTTTCTTAAGCCACAAACAGCGTATGTTAGGTAGTGTACGCAAGGAAGGTGTCTACAGAATTCTAACTCCAGCCTCCCTGCAACAAGTCAGAGTTCTCAGGGGCAGCAGGGTTCTGCCATATTTAAATTGCAAATTTCTCACTATGGCAAAACCACTGTATAAAGCCACAAAAGAGGGGAGACAAGGGGTACCTATTTTGGGAAACAAATCAGGCAAAGGCTTGCAAAGAAATTAAAAAGGCCAAGTTAACTGCTTTAACAAGAGCCTTGTTGCTGACAAAAGGAAAAGTAGCTAATGTCTATACTGACTCTATGCTTTTGCTACACTGCATGTTCATGGAGCCATATACAAAGAAATAGGGCTCCTTACAGCAGAAGGGACAGAAATAAAGAACAAGGAGAAAATTCTGCAGCTTTTAGATGCTTTATGAGCACCAGAAAAGGTAGCTGTCACGCACTGTAAGGGACATCAGGCAGACCGTTCCTGTGAATCTAGAAGGAATAGGAAAGCAGAGAAGCTAAGTGAGCTGCTCTGACAGCTTCCCGATTACGGAACGAAGGTTTAGAAATGTCCCTCCTTTCAGAACCTCTACCAATGGGAGAGCCAAGTTATTCCTCTAGCGAAAAGTGAAAAGGCCTTGTTTGCTCAGGAGGCAGGACACTGTATCAAAGGACATTGGTGGCAATTCTCGGATGGAAAGCTACCATCCCTAACATAATGGCTCCTATGAAAGCCATTTCATGAAGGAACACACGAGAAAAACAGCTTTCGAGGCTTTAATTGGGCAGCATTTTTATGTGCCACGCCTCACTGCCGCACAAACCTTGTGCACAAAACAACCAAGAGCAAGAGCCAGTTTGCCCCCGGGAGTTCAAGAAGTAGGAGCAACCCCATGTGAAAACTTGCTTGTAGACTGCCAAAATGCCCAGAGCGAGAGGCCACCCCCACCACTGTAACCCAGATAAAAGGTAATCTTAAAGAGAGGGGAATTAACATTAAGGAGAGAAATGCAAGCATTAGGTATGGCCATGAAACAAATGCAGAGCTGGGTACAAGAAAAATATCAATTAATTTGACAAATCCAATTCACTCATTTAAACTGGGAGACTGTTTGGGTTAAGAAATGGAACCCAACCACACTTGGGCCTAAGTGGGACAGACCCTTTATTGTAATCCTGTCTACCCCTACTGCTGTTAAGGTTGCTGAAGTTGTGCCCTAGATCCATCACAGCTGATTAAAGTCTGCACTGGCCCAAGACAAGTGCACCAGCTGACCAGATCCAGAGCACCCCACCAGGCTGACTTTGAGGTGCATCGTCAACAAGAACCAAGACCAACCCAGTTCTGTTCCAAGCGTGATGGACCCTGAGGACTTGTTGAGTCCTGTTCTAGTCACACAACCAGAAGCTGACTAGTCAGTGCACGGCCAAAGCTTGAGGAGTCTACTGGGTAAGGAAATGCGGACTGAGATCGTAAGACTCAATACTAGTCTGGTAATATTTGCTGTTCTGCTGTTGTGCTGTGACTATTGCTGCTCCTTGAAGGACATTCCTTGCCCATGCCTAGGGTAAAAATGTTGCTTTCTGTTTTGCTCATGTTAGCCTTTATGGCAAACTTAGAAAGGGGTAAGTTTCCCTTTCTTCCATATTACATGGCTAGGGAACACACAAGTTAAAACTTCTATATACCAAACCCCCATGAGTGTACAGGAACCTCCCTAGGAGCTTGCGTGTATGATCAAACTACTTATCAATTTGTGATCTAGAAGATGATCAATCTTATATATGCTGTGATCCCAAACTTTTACCTGGAACTTGGTTTGAAAGGAACTCCACGAAAGGTCAGGAGAAGAGACTCTTTACAACTCAACCTGAATATCTCCATCCCTGAAAGGAAGTGTATCCCTGTACCTTGATGCCTGCCAGGCTAAGGCATTGCTCAAACGTGTCCATACTGAAATCCTTTCCGCATTCTCCGACCCCATGTTAACATTTACTGCACGTGCAAGTTGTCACTATGAAACCTTTGACCCCGCCAAAAGAAGCGAATTGCACTTACTCAAGTTCTGCACTGGGTGGCAGAGTGTCAAGAGTACAAATAGAAGACAGGAGCCTGCAGTCTTATAAACTTCACTATTCTAGAGCCAGATTTACCAATGTGGACCACAGGCATCAGAGTGCTGTTAAAATACACTAGACTGGTGGTGGCCCAAGATAAAAAGGACCCCATTTAGACCACGTGTTCTGTGTAGTTAAAAAGATGATGGTGCATCAAGCTCAGCAACAATTTCAAGTCTTTAAGTCATTTAATGAGCATTTTAAACAAGCAATGTCTGAGCCACCCCTACTACCAAAAATCTATTTGCCCAGTTAGCTGAAAATACAGCAGGAAGTGTAGGAGTTACCTCATGTCACGTATGTGGAGGAACTAACATGAGGGACCAATGGCATTGGGAGGCAAAGGAATTACTACCAAGATAATTACAGCTTAACCCTTCCTGCCTCAAACTCTCCAGAGCTGTCATCTACCAGCTGCAGTGCCTGGCCTCTAAAGGCTTCAGTCATAGGATGGTACTGTATTGCCCGTTGGGGAGCCGCCTACACCAACCCAATAGGTGAGCTAGCATGCCTAGGACAGCAGTATTACAATGAAACTATAGGAAAAACTATGACGAAAGAAAAACAAATGGGGTAAAAGCAGTTCCAAACCACCTCGATTTAACCCATGTTTCAGGTTCCCATCTTTGAACCATTCCTGGTACCAATTAGAGGCACCAAATGCTTGGCAGGCACCCTTGGGTTTTTATTGGATTTATGGTCAGCAGGCTTATTGGCAATTGCCAGAAAAATGGACAGGAGCTTGTGTGCTGGGAATTATTAGGCCATCATTTTTCCTGCTCCCCCTAAAACAAGGAAAAGTTTTAGGATACTCCATTTATGATGAATCCAAAAATAGAAGAAAGCAGGCAGTAAACCCAAAGATACACAAACCAGAAACTGGAATGACACAAATTGACCCCCAGAAAGGATAATTAGTTATTATGGCCCTGCTACTTTGGCAGAGGATGGGTCACTGGGATATCACACTCCCATCTATATGATAAACTGCATAATAAGATTGCAAGCAGGCTTAGAAATCATAACTAATGAAACATCTAGGGCCTTAGATTTATTGGCTGTACAAGTCACTGAAACAAGGAATGCAATATATCAAAATAGGCTAGCCTTAGATTGTCTCAGCCTCAGAAAGTTTAACCTAAATAATTGCTGTTTAGAAATTGATTACAATAGACAGGCAGTCGTGGAAATCATGACTAGCTGGAATGCGAAAACTAGCCCATGTCCCAGTCTAAACCTGGAAAGGATGGACTCTGGACTCTTTTTCAGGTGAATGGTTTTCATCTTTCAGCCGCTTTAAAAGTCTTGCAGGAAGTGTGGCTCTCATATTGGGCGGATGACTCATGCTTTCTTGTCGCTTACCTCTTCTGTTTAAAAGTATACAATCAACCATAGAGACAGTAGTAACTAGGCATACTGCCACCCAGATAATGGTCTTAACAGAATATCTGCCTCTGTCCTTAAAGGAAGAAAAACCACCCAGTGAAAAAATAAGTGATGGCAGCGCCAATGTACAACTCCTTTAAAGGTATTTTCCATTCTCATGCCCCACCTTTGTTTCCTAACATCACATAAAGTACAGGTGCGCAGGTAAGAGGCTTATAGGCCCAATCATAAGGTATGGTCATTAGGTGCCGAGATCTAGTAAAGCAGCTTGCTTATGTAACCTGGCTCCAGACTCATTTCTCCAGACTAAGCAGAGCATTTCATGACAACACCATGTGTCCGGTGTGGCCCAAATGGATGACTGGTTAGTCAGTGACAGATGAGACTCCCTGAAAGATGGGAGCAATCTAAGCCAGACACAGCCGCAAAGGCCAGCAAAAGCAAGACGAATTTGCCTATTTCTTCAAACGGGATGTCCGGAAGTTTAACCATAAGAGCAGGTGTACTAGCAAGCTAACTTGGCGCTCAAGCAAATAACCAGTGGTTCGTAGAAACAGGCTAACTGCTTTATCCTGGCGTCATGTATATTAAAGCAAGTAAAGGGAAAGCTTTCTAGTAATAAAAATACTTTTAAGAAAGATTTTAAGGGGGGAAATGAGGGAAAATAAAATTCAGAATAAACACTAATTTTTTTAAAAAGCGAAAGTTATAAAGAGCAGAGAAGCAAGTAAGCCCCCCTCCCAACCCACATTGCCTGCAGTTAGCTAAAGCAGACTCAGCACAGCCTCCTGAGATAAGGCACCCAAGCCTATCTTTGTACATGGATCACAAGCATATTTCTGTGAAGACCTCTTCTCTTCCCCAGCTGCCAGTCTTGGAAGCAAAATACCACATAGAAAGTTTATGAATTTGCAAGGTTGTATACTTATCACAAGTCAATAACTCTTTGTTTACAACTTTTTTGTTTATTTGTTTGTTTGCCTTGTCTTTCTGCGCCAACTTACATAAGCAAGGAATTTCCTTTGTGTGGGGCTGGCGACCATTACAGGCAGTAAGGCCACTGTCGGTCAGAGCTCGAATAAAGAAATTTTCTTGTGTCTCTGCTCTCTCTGTTCTTCTCGGCTTGAATTTCCACAACAGCAGGTACTCCTCCAAGCCCCCTGTTGTCGGCCTGGAGATAGCGACCTGTACCCTGCCCCCATGCCTATTGCATGCCATCATAGCAGAGCCCCCTGGGCCAGAATCCCCACAGCGGTTGGCCCTGACTTGGACACCAGGCCGGGGGCACTGGGGCAGGACCTGGCTGCCCAATCTCAATTCTATGGCTTCTGAGTACCCCATCACCCCATGTTCTGGATGGAGACCAAGGAGGAGCAGGTAGTGAAGGCACCTCAGGCAGGTCCCGGGCTCGGTGGGCATCTTGTGCCCTGCTATTTTGATGCCATTTGGAGCGAGCACCACCAGCCCAAGCTCTGAGCTTCAGCTGCTGCCACTGCCACCGGCAACACTCCGCGGGAGTGCCTTGGGGGCTTTCTTCAGAGAAGGCTTTCAGCATCAAGTTGCAGGACTAGCCCCAGTCCTGCCTCAAGACACATTTTCCCATGGGCAGCCTCTCCTTCTCAATGGCCTGAAAGCCCAGCCAACTCCCACAAAGTTTGGTAGGAACACAAGGCTGTCACTGACATTTGTGGTGCCAGGACTTGCACATCGGCCAGTCTCTGCCACGTGCAGTGACACCATCTAAGGTGCTCACACGGCACGTACATTCCACTGCTTGGCTTGCCCTCACGGCTTGGCTTGGTGTTCTTCGCTTGGATTAACGTTTCCTTTCTGCATTCCTTTGCTGGGCTTGACTTTTCCTCTGCTAGTCTTGGCATTCCACTGGCTGGGCTGGCTGTTTCCTCTAGGGGCTTGGCCTTTCCTGGGGTGGGCATGGACTTTCCCCAGGTGGGCGTGGGCCCACCCCGGGTGGGTGTGGGCTTTCCCTGGGTGGGCTGGGCTCCCCCTGGGTGGTTGCGGCCTTTCAAACCCGGCTGAGCTTGGCCTCCTCCCGGCTGGACTCCGCTCCGCCGCTGCTGTGCTTGGCAGGTTTTGGCTGGGATTGACCTTTCTCCTCAAACGGATTGGAAACCCAGAGTTTCCTGCTAGTTAATGAAACTTGTTGGTAGACTCAATATGCTCGCTACCACTGGCCTCCCCTGGCTGTTAAAAGCAGATGGTGGCTGAGGTTTGTTCAAAGCCGGCTGCCTCCACTATGAAGAAGCACTTTGGTCTCAGGAGCAAGATGGGCAAATGGTGCTGCCACTGCGTACCCTGCTGCAGGGGAATGGCAAGAACCACCTGGGCACTTGGGGAGACCACGATGACTCTGTTATGAAGCTGGAGGGCAAGATGGGCAAGTAGTGCTACCACTGCTTCTGCCACAGGGAGAGGCAAGAGCAACTTGGGCCCTTGGGGAGAACACAGACGGCGCCTTCACAGAGCCAAGGCACCACATCCCTAGGGAAGATGTGGCCAAGCTCCGCAGAGCTGCCTGGGGTGGGGGGTAAAGTCCCCAGAGCCGATCTTGTCTTCATTCTCAGTGGCCCTGGCGTGAACACGAGGGATAAGAAGAGGTAACTGGGCCTGGGCTGGGAGGAGGCGGGACGTGGAGGGATGGGGGGGATGGGCCCTCCTTGTGCAAGATGTGGGGGCTGGCTTTCTCAACTCCATGGGCCCCACACCACCCTTTGTGTGGAAACCTCAGAGAAGTCAGGGCATAGGCCCCTTGATGAGTAGCAACACACACAAAAAACTTCAGCTGATTTTCAATCCAATTATAATTTCCCTCATAGAACACTACTATTAAACTAATAGACTGGTTTAAAGTGATTCAACTCACAAAATTAAGTTGATGCGGCAGATTATTTTTGATGCACGTATTTTAAAACAATGTTACATACATTATAGAAAGGTGTATATTAAGAAGTAAGTCCCATAATATGTCAACTTCTGGGCTAAATATTCTTCAAATAAAATCCAATATGCATTTTATGTCAATATGTTCTTCACTGAGGAAGCTTGGAGACTGAAATAAGAAGATGATTTATGTCCCTCCACTACGAAGAAGCCCTTTGGTCTCAGGAGCAAGATGGGCAAATGGTGCTGCCACTGCTTACCCTTCCCCCCACCAGGGGGAATGGGGAGGGATAACATTAGAAGAAATACCTAATGTAGATGGCAGGGTGATGAATGCAGCAAACCACCAAGGCACGTGTATACCTATGTACCCTGCACGTTCTGCACATGTACCCCAGAAGTATAATTTTTTAAAAAATAGCAAAAAACTATAGATTATACATATATATAAGAGATAGCCCTCAAAATGACATTTAACAAACCAGATTGAATTCTTAGAGCAGAATGGTTGTGATCCCAAGACGAGATTGGAACAGCACTAAGCTGTGCTTCACGTCTCTCCTGTGAGGAAGACATTACATACCCTCCATTGGAGGGATAGTCTATACTTTAGCTTAATGGGAAAATTTCAGGTTTTTCTTTTGTAACCACTGTGGATTGTGAAAAATGACTTTAAGTGGGAGAATAAGATTGGTACACCCGGGTGCTAGGTAAACCTACCAAGGACTAAATGAAACATCAGAGCTTCACATAATGGCATGGACCTGAGACACCCCCAAGTCTATGGTGCCGAGCACGATGCAGACAGTCTGACCTCACAGAGCTTCCAGTACAATGGGAAGGACAGAAAACACAACAATTATTAAAATTGTGTGTCTGAGATTTAAGTAGCCTTACTGAAATAAAACTTTGAATCATCTGCATGTCAGACACAGCCTGGTTATGTGGGATGTGTAGTTCATTGTTTCTTGTCTCCCACTTGAGAAGCCTTTCTCAGCCTAACACTCCACTGTCTGCAAGAAACATGGGGTTTCTTGCTTACATAAACTATTTTCTAACTCACAGTGTGTCCAGGCCCTGGCTCTTTTTATTTAAGCAAGATTGTCCCAATTTAAATTTGTCTGGCATATCCAGACCCATCTTTTTGGCCAGGGCTTTACTCAAAAATTTATGGCTCTGAGAGAATAATGTTGTTCTCGCTAGATTTCTGAGGAGCTGTTCAATGTCTTTCCTAATTCAGCAGTGAGAATAATGAGCTGAAACAAAAGTAACCGTGACAGGAATTGTCCTCATTAATTTTTTTCCCAACATCTCGAGAGGATCTGGTGGGCTCTTGAATTCACCCCTTGAGTTAAGTACTTGGAATGTATTTTGACTCCTGGCAACTTACACAGTACTGTGATAAATGTGACTTAGCTGCCTTAGTTCTGGTTTGTGGGAAACCGTTGAATTTTGTAGTGTTATTTCTGTGCACTGTTACAAAAGAAAAGTATTTTTTTAAAAAATATGTATGGGCAGGAAGGATTGCGAAGGAAAAATTACCTGGAAACAAAGAAAGGAAGATTCATTTTTCTTAAGATATGAGCTCTTTCTGTGTTTATCACTTTTACCCAAGCCAAATAAAAATAGCAAAGTTTCAGCATTTTTAAATTACACAATGCTGTCTCTTATGATTGTAATAAAATAAATTTTTGAAACAGAATGGAAAGAGACTTGCTTTTCCAGATATCAAAATGTGCATGTGCTATTTCCACAAATTGTTTACTAACAGCTGGAAAGACATAATAAACAGAATCGGAAATCCAGAAATGCCCAAATATATGTAAGGATATAGAGCTTGATAATGGTGATGTTTCATATTAGTAAAAAAAGAGAAATTATCTATGAATGAAATGCATGCTGTTTGGAGAAAACTAGTTAGATTATTATGTCACAAAAATTGGAATATAGATTAAAATTTTTAAATATACAAAATTAGAAAAGTACCAGAAGTAAACATAAATGCCTATTTGTATATGCAGGGGTGTGTGTGTGTGTGTGTGTGTGTGCACGTGCGTGCATGTATTTTAGATGGAGTCTTGCTTTGTCACCCAGGCTGGAGTGCAGTGGCACGATCTTACCTCACTGCAACCTCTGCCTCCCAGGTTCAAGCAATTCTCTGGCTCAGCCTCCCAACTAGCTGGGATTACAGGTGCCCTCTACCACGCCGGGCTAATTTTTTGTATTTTTAGTAGAGTTTCATCATCTTGGCCAGGCTGGTCTTGAACTCCTGACCTCGTGATCCACCCACATCGGCCTCCCAAATTGCTAGGATTACAGGCATGTAATCCTACTGCGCCCGGCATACATATGCAGATACATTTTTATGTTCACAGAGATCTTCCTAAGAACCTCACAAGCAAGTATTCGCAGATACATTTTTATGTTCACAGAGATCTTCCTAAGAACCTCACAAGCAAGTATTCTGAAGGTTGGTTTGGCAAAGTAAAAATTAAAATACCTTGTATATAAGAAAAGCATTAACAAAGGACAAAAATACTTGCAAAAAATGTGTTTTCATTTTACAGAGAATTCTTTCAAATCAGCAAGAAGACAATAAAATAAGCTCAATTTAAGTTGGGGAAAGTAGTTTGTTGCATATCTGCCACTGACCTATGCACATAGGATATCATAGCGTTCCTGGTAAGAGAAGGAATTTAAGTTACAAGAGGAATGAAATACTGTTTTCTGTTTAAGTTAGAAGAGGAATGAAAGGCTGGGTGTGGTGGATTTTACCCATCGATTCCATTATACTGAAATATCTTTAGGAAATAGACACATCTGTTTTTCTTAGTATTGCTTAACATAGCAGTGCATTGAGAAAGAGCTCATATAATGATTTCATGAACAAATTTTAGTGCATCCAAAGTATGTAACCATTGAAGGTGCCAATAGATACAGAGGTATGTTGACATGCAAAGATATACTTTGGCATATCAAGTGAGAAAAAAATTAGTTTGTTATACGCAAACAGAATCTGCTCTTGTGTTAGCTGAAAATATGTAGAAATCCATGACCAAACTTATTTCTGGGGATTTGGAAGTGAAATTTTTCCCTTTCTCTTATCTGTGATTTCTGCAATGAACATCTGAAAAGTTTTAGTTAAGGTTCATTAGGAGAGAAATAACCCTTGGAAAGAGAAGGAATATGCTACTTGCCTAGATACAAATAATTTCTCACTTTCTGTTTATTTTTATTTCTGTTGATGAGTATCTTCTGTGAACTTTTACCCTCTTCAGAAGTAATCTGTTTACCTGCTCCTGTAGATTTTGTTGTATATATACTTTATTATATACCTATCTTTTCATTGTATATAGATTAACATGTATAAAAAGTCTGGATTAATCATTTAGTTTAGTTATATATTTATGAAATTAAAATAGCAAATACAAATGATTATTACTATTGCAAATGTATTGCTCTACTCTACAGGAGTTTTCTTTAAAAATATTGAACTCCCAGCTGTGTTTATCGATTCTTTAAATCCAGTTATCTGTCAAACATAAGCCAGATACCTGTTACGTGGCAGGCATATTCTATCACTCAGGATCCTTCCATCTTTGAAAACCTCATGTTTACCTGCTGGGCCTGAGCAAGCTGAGAGATTTAAAATGGGTCATTAGGACTTAATCTCAATTGAAGCTTTTCCCCTCTCCTTTCTAACAAAAGCACTTCTGAACATAGAAAATAGTAAAAGCTTACCTTTAACTGCCCCTTTGAAAATGTACAACAGTCTTAGATATAGACATAAATGAATATAGATATTCCATATTCTAAAACTCAGATATAGACTGTTTTAGTACTGTTAATAACTAAACTGTGGTACATAAACAGCATGGAATATTATGCAGCCGTAAAAAAAAAGAACAAACCATGTCCTTTGCAGGGACATGGAAAGTGTTGGAGGCCATTATCTTAGCAAACTTAACACAGGAATGGAAAACCAAATACCACATGTACTCACTTACAAGTGGGAGCTAAATGATGAGAACACATAGATACCTAGAGGGGAGAAACACACGCTGGTGCCTATCAGAGGGTGAAGGGTGGGAGGAGGGAGAGAAGCAGGAAATAGAACTAACGGGTACTGGGCTCAATATGTGGGTGATGAAATAATCTGTACAGCGAACCCCCTTGGCACACATTTACCTATGTAACAAACTGCACATCCTGCGCATGTACCATTGAACGTGAACGCTGAAAAAAAACTCCACAAATAATAGTTACATAAATCCATTTTTTAAAAAGAAAATGTCTAATAGTCTTAAATCCTAATATTAATGATTGGCAATATCTGATTTACGTACATTCTATAAATCTAGTACTGAAAAAAAAAAAAAATGAGCCGTACCTATTCATTTGAATTCTAAGTTTTATTTGGCTTCAAGTTTTTTGAAAACCAAAGTAAGAATTTGTTTATTTTGTTTTCACCTCAGCCTTATTCCATAGTTCTTTTAGGACCTAAGATTTATCTAAATGCCAGTCATATGACTAGAACCGCTCTAGACCTGTTACATTATAACATATTTTACTTAATGTAAGGCACCAGGGATTGTGTGCTACCCCATTATTTCATGTCTCAAGAGAATTATTGAAATGCTGCCAATTATAAGTTACAGTAAATCATGAATTATGAGTGATATTCTAGTGTAAGAAATGTCAAAACTTGGAGATAATGGTCATTTTAGAATCACTAAAATACAATGTTACCTATAATCTTTAAAACATATCTCAAAGTGTAGGGATAATTGTATCATCTCACTTAATTCAAATGTTGTCTTTCGAAGTATTAGTAAAAAATTATAATATCTAACAATTATTGAGCTATTATTTGTGTTAGGAACTAGTCTATATTTTTTGTGTGTATTCTCATTGAAGCATGACATTAATCTCATTACATCTTACAGTTTCCTGTAAGAAAGCTACTACTTTTATTCCCGTTTCATTAATGAGGAAATTGAGACGGAAAAAGGCTAAGCCACAGCTGGGAAGTGACAAAGCTTAAAGCAGGATTCCAGCCCAAGTTGAATGGGATCCAAGGGCTATCCTCTTTCTATTCAAATAGGCTGCTCTTTCATTAATACAGTGAGTAATGAGAGGTAATAAACAGTGTGTTTTCTTCACAGGAAAATTAAATGTTTGTTTTGAAGGCAGAGGAATAGCAGACTACTCAGTGTTTGCAATTACGTGAATCATTGATACGGCTTTAGGTAGTGCACTACCACATGACACAAGCTGACGTTTCTGGTCATGCTAAGTATCTTATAACACTAAAAATTCTGTAGTTAGAAAAATTTTAAATGTTTAATACTGTAAGTTAGTATTAGAGTAAGTATATTATGTATTTGTTTAAATGTCTTATTTTTGGTGGGGAATGCAAAGTAGAGTGAGATATTTTGTTTTTTGTTTTGTTTTATTAAGACGGGGTTTCATCATGTTGGTCAGGCTGGTGTTGAAATCCCGACCTCATGCGATCCGCCCGCCTTGGCCTCCAAAGTGCTTGGATTACAGGCGTGAGCCACCATGCCTGGCCAAAGTGTGATATTTTGAAACCAGGTCTTCTTTTGCTAAAGTATGCACATAAGCTAATATGTGTCTGTGAATGTGTTTCCTTTGGCCTTCCATGCTTGATTTACAAAGTCGGAGCCATATGAAGATAAAAAAGACGCTTGATCCAATGAGCATATATGAGGTTCTCTATTAAAATGTTTTAGTTTACAACATACGCTTCTCTTATTTTTAAGTCTTTTAAAATAGGAAATTCAATTGTTTCAAGAAAATTATTAGAAATTATTTTGTGTAACTCATTACCTTTTAATTGCAACTCTTTCTTGATAGTAATTTGAACAGAATATCTCTGAGAATCTTTCACAGAAGTATGTTGGTCAATTTTCTGGGGCTGCAGTACAGAAAGGAAAAATTACACTAAATGAACAGCTAAGAGGTAAAAACCATATTTTACTTAAAAAGTCATTTACAGAATATTTTTTTAAAACATCATCACTGACATATTCTAATAGCTGAAGAATATCACAGTGCCTAATAAGTCTTTCTTTAATTATGGATGGGTGGGTGAAGAGATTGGTGGACAGATGGGTATATGGATGGATGGATGGACAGGTGAATGAATGGATACATAGACAGATGGATGAATGAATGTTCCCTATGCTCTCATGTCTCTGTTTTCCCACAGGCTGTTCCATTTGCCTGGAACATGCTTCTTCTATTTACCAGTCAGCTAACTCCCGGGCATCCTTCAAGATTCAGCTGAGATGTGCGCTCTTCCAGAAAGCTCTCCCTGATGACTGTACCTGGGAAAGGTGACCTGGGTGTCCTGCTGTTTGTTGCTGTCGTGCCAGGTGTCTCTCTCCACAATAAGCTTTCCTGTGCTGGACTGTAGGTCTGGCTCACCTTGCCTGCAGGCTCTGAGACCTCTGAGCAGCCCCTAGCTTTGACTCTGTGTATGTAGCACTGACCCCGCTGCCTGTCATGGAGCAGGAGCACAAGGAATGTTTGAATAAAAAAAAATTTGAATAAAAGTGAAAGTAATGTGCCTCATTTACAGAGAACGACATGACAGTGGAAGACACTGTGGATGAGCTGAGTGAGTTCTCGTCGACTGCTCGGGTCCTGGAGCTCCAGAAAGAGAAAGACAGACCCACAGGCCTTTGATGAAGGCTGCACATTTGCTGTAAGCCCAGCAAATGTGCTTAGGTCTTAGCTCCTAAAATGTTCCCAGGGGTGGGGCCCACAGGGTCACAGCCCCTTCCACACTGAGGGGTTGGGATCAGAACAGCCAGCTTAGAACAGAATATCCACCCAAGTCAGGTTCTGCACGTTTGGTTTGGCAATTGGAAGACGATGCCAGGAAACCTCAGTCCTGGGGCTGGATGCAGGGAAGCTGGATGCAGCATAGGGCTGCAGCTCTCTAAGTAAATCCACAGCCTGGAAAGATTGAGGAAGGGCATGGAAAGGGAATAATGAAAATAGCTGTTAGTGACGTAGCCTAATGAACAGGGCATGCCTCTGGAAGCAGGAGCTTTTCATGAGTTGCATCTCCAGCCTGGTTGCCCTCTGTCCTAGCTCCAGTCCCCAGCTGTGAGATACAGAGAAGGCTGGAGGAGAGAAAGACCACACAGAGGTGATCACACAGCTGTCTCCCCACTGAGCTCGACATCTGCATTTACTAAAGCCCGCCCGGGGCTGTGGCCTTGGGTTGCCAGTGTGATTAGCACGGCATAAATAATATTTATCTTGACTCGAGGCTCCCCTCACGTCATTTTGTCTCCAGGGGGTCTGGTCTCCACCTTGGTCATTGTGTCATGTTTAATTTTCTTTTCTAGCCTGTAAGTCCCCATGGACTTTTGCACGCAAGTCCAGTGCCTCCCTCGCCCCGTCCTAGTCCCTGAGTTGCTGGGGCCACTGGGTGTGTCCTCATTGTACACACATCAGGGAGAGCCAGGAGACACCCTGAATGTGAAGAATTCCGTGAGAACATTGCATAGGCTTGGGCCTTGATGTTGCAAGATCTGGAATATCAAGTCTTCATCAAGCTGGACTCTGAGACAAAAGTGGCAAGAAAGGATACCTGTGGTCTCAAAGAGCTAAGGGAAAATGTGTCCTCTGAGCCAGCAAGGCAGAGTGGGGCCCCAGTAACAGCTGTAAAATGCAAAGATGCCTTCCCAGCAGGGCTGCCAAAACCATGTGTTCCGTGGCCCTGGGGGGCCCCTGAGGTGGGCTCTCCAGAGGCAGATGCCAGCCTTCCACATGTTCTCAGTGCACTCATCACTCTCACCCTGAGCTTTGTCAGACTCCTTCCGAAGAGTTGGCGCCCAGCTCTGGGGCTGGTTCCTCTCTTATCCCTGGTACTAAGGGAGGACAGAACAGGATGAGGTGAAGGGCTATGACGTGGTGAGGTTTAATTATTCAGTAATGGTTCCAAATTATTAAACATGACTGTTGCATAATGACGTAATTGGCTGAGGATGTGCTTTTGCATGGCCATGTAAACTCCAGGAAACTGTGTCTTCATTAGTTAATCACGAGGTCAGGCCTGGGGGCAGCTCGTTTGACTCTTCCCAAATGTGGGGAAGGTATTGGTGCCTCAAGAGTGCCAAAGTGACACAGGTCATGACCCAGGCCAGGGTGAAGGGAGAACTCGGGGGTCAGCTCTCCTCAGTCCACACCTGTCCTTTCCAGGTGGCTTCCAGTGTCCTTCCTCATGAGTAGTGGGAAGACAGACCTAACCTACTGGAGGCAGGAGACCCAGCCAGAGAGAAACGAAAACCTGGGTTCCGAAGAGTCCCCAGGCCTTGGAGCTGGTGGTGACGAGAGTCCACCTGGCCCAGAGGATTGAGGGCCTGGAATGGGAGCTGTCTCTCCTCCTCCAGGGTCTGATGGCAGCTCCAGTGCAGGAGGGAGCAGGCCCAGCAGACACACCCACCCAGGGGCTACTGAGTCATACCAGATGCTACTGCGGAGGCCACCTGCCAGAGGTGCCTTCTCCACCAAGTACACGGCCAGGTTCCCCTGGTAGGAAGGAGTGGGCGTCTGAGGCCTGGGCTGTGTGCTGGATTTATGACATGCCCCTTTTACAGGGTAACAGACACCTGGATTTCTCTCAGAGCCTGGACCTCGACTTATGCTGAATGTTGCCTTCAATCCTTTGGAGTGGGGGAAAATAGAGCCACCCACATTGAGAAAATCAATGAGTCCGTCCCTTCACTGACTCTGTCCTT
Organism: Cebus imitator; assembly: GCF_001604975.1. NCBI lineage: Eukaryota > Metazoa > Chordata > Mammalia > Primates > Cebidae > Cebus > Cebus imitator. The sequence goes on from NW_016107851.1 coordinate 1,206,052, forward strand.
CAGTCCCCTCACTCAGGTGTGGACCTTCGGTGCCCCCAAAGCTTGACTTGCGGCCTCTGATTTGAGTGGTGAGAAGAGGTTGGAGTGAGGGCCACGACAATGTCGGTGCAGCCACAGTACATCCACGCCCCATCTTCCATCACGCCCCATCCTCCATCACGCCCCATCTTCAATATTGCCCCGTCTTCAATATTGCCCCGTCTTCAATTACGTCCCATCCTCCATCACGCCCCATCTTCAATATTGCCCCGTCTTCAATATTGCCCCGTCTTCAATTACGTCCCATCCTCCATCACGCCCCATCCTCTGTCACGCCCCATCCTCCGTCACGCCCCATCCTCCGTCACGCCCCATCTTCCATCATGCCCCATCCTCCGTCACACCCCATCCTCCATCACGCCCCATCCTCTGTCACGCCCCATCCTCCGTCACACCCCATCCTCCATCATGCCCCCCTCCATCACACCCTATCCTCCATCACAACCCATCCTCCATCACGCCCCATCCTCCGTCACGCCCCATCTTCCATCACGCCCCATCCTCCGTCACACCCCATCCTCCATCATGCCCCCCTCCATCACACCCTATCCTCCGTCACTCCCCATCTTCCATCACATCCCATCCTCCATCACGCCCCATCTTCCATCGCATCACTCAGCTGAGTCTCCCAGGCCCCAGTGTAGCTCCACTTGACCTCCTGGACAGGGTGAGGCAAGTGCTGTCTGTGGGCCAGCTCTCCAAGCCACACTGAGGACCCCCAACACCAGAGAGGACTCCCTGAGCATAGCCAAAGCCAGCCCCCAATCAAATTGGAGCTCTCCACCACCCCTCAACACACACCGGCACTTCCTCCTCAGAAGGGAAGGGGACTCCCTCAATCCTCCTTTCTCCAAGTGGAACTCACTTCACTTCTCAGGCTCACTCCAGAGGCCACTCGCTCCTCGAAGGTCTTTCCCAGCCCTTCTCTGATCTCTCCTTCCTTTGTCTCCCATCTTTGTCATTTGTGCCTCTGTTTACCCACTCTTCTAGACTGAGTTTCTCAGAGCAGGATGTGTGGCTTGTTAACCTCAGCATGTCCCATACACACAGATGCACACGCTCTCTCACACACACCCAAGCACACTGCTTTGCAGATACAGGTATTAGATGACCCATAAATGCTTTGTGCATGTAATTGACTACAGGGACATGGCCTCTAACCCAGAAATCACACAGGCATGTGGGGAGGCCACTTCAGCACACGGGAAGCTGCACAGAAGACTGCAGAACCAAGTGCCAAACACTGTAGACAAAGTAGAATGGAGGACCCTCAGGCCAGTCAGATGGCGCTCAGGCCAGAGCCCTTAGGGAAACCTTCAAGGCGGGGCTGGGGCTGACCAAGCCCTTGGGGTGTGGAATGTGGGCACGGGAGAGAGGCAGGGAGAGGGAGCTTTCAGGTGTTTAGAATAAGAGCAAGGCTGGAGAATGACATGCAAAGTATTGGGCATGTGGAGTTCGAGAGGCATCGTTTAGGCAGAGGAACCCACGGGCAGAAGCGGAGTGGAGAGCGTGTCCGAGCATTACCCTGCTGCTCCAGGGGTTTGTCTGAGAGACGAAAACACTGCAGGAGTCCCAGCAGCTTGCTGACCTCCAGGTGGCTTCTGCTCTTCAGGCTGGTAAAACCTTTTCAGAAATATTCCTCACTAGACAGAGGACAGTGACCCAGTCCATTTTAATAGCAGCAAGTCTCTGGGCCAGGATAGAAGGAAGTGACTTAAAAAAAAAAACCCCAAGGATGCAGTTTCCGCTGCCTGGGGCCTCCAGGCCCCTCTCTGTGCATCACACTGCTGCTCTTCTAGACTGCGCTCCTCAGAGCAGGATGATGTGTGCTCTGTGGCCTCTGGCTTGACGCTGCTGACCCTGCGTATCTAGAAATCTCATCCCTGCCAACTTCAGATGCCAAAACAGCCCCATATGTATCCATCCGTCCTCACTCACTGATGGACATACAGCTCCGGGTGGGCCAAGGACAAGAAAGGGGGTGTCAGGGGAAGAGGCTCTGGTTCCCAGTGTTAAAATGAGCGCTCTGAATGAAGAGACCCTAAACAGGCTTTGTGTGAGCAACAGGGCTGTTTATTCACCTGGGTGTGGGCGGGCTGACTCCAAAAAGAGAGTCAGCGGAGGGCGGTGTGATAGGAGTTGGTTTTACAGGTTTGGGGTAGGCAGTGAAAAGTTACAGAAGTTACAGTTAAGGGTGGTTTTTGCAAGCTGGGAGGGGGTTGTAGGGTCTGGAGTCATGAGGTTGACCAAGGTCGGTTACAAAGTCCAATTGCCTTATCAATTGAGGCAGGAATAAGGAACAGTAGAAGAAGAAGTTAATTAGGCACCACAGGGGTTGATCATTCTTCCCTTTTGGGTTTTTTCCAGTTGCTTCGGACTTTCTATTTCCAGGAGGCCATCCAGAGTTACATGTGGGTCACAGAGGTTACTACACCGTCCACAGCCTGGTCAGACCTTACACCTGGGAGCAGCTTCTCATGCAGGCTGGGGTTGAGAGGCCTGGGGGCCCCCAGGACCTCTGACAGTCATGCCTTTACTGGGGGTCTAGGCCTGTGGGTCTGTAGGATCATCCTGGAAAGGGCCAACATGGGACTCGCTTGCTAGAGTAGGAGACACCACCTGAGCCCAGGGCTGCCTCTACTGGGTCCCAAACCCACCATCTGCCCAGTGACACACAGCAAACCCAGAGAGCACTGTGCATATCCCAGAAAGGGACCAAGCATGGGGAGCAGCTGGTCCAGGCTCCATAACCACTCACTGCCGAGACCCCTGGACCCCGTGCCTCCTGGCTCACAGCCAGCGACAGGACAGCAAGGCTTCCAGCTGCAAAGACTTGGGGGGAAGCTCGAGGGCTCCAAGACTGAGGCCCTTACCCCAGGAGGAGAGTGACTCTGAGAAGGTTAGAGCTGGAAGTGGGTTGTCAAGCATCTTGTTCAAACACAGCCTCTGCTCCTGGGTCATACACTCCTATCGAGCCTGCAGAGGGCGAACCTGCCACAGAAAGGGATGTCATGGGGCTGTGCTTTGAAGAAAACTTAGGCCCCAACCCAGACAATAGTGAAATACACGAGGTATTTCCATTACACACACAGGGGAGGCCAGGGCCTAATGCAAAACTCCTTGCCAAGGAGAAGCTCTGCGGGGTCCTTGTTAGTACAGGTGTGATTCATGCACGTGCTTGGAGGGCTGCAGTTAGAATAGGAAATCCCATACAGGAAGCTCTGGTGTGTGGCTGGCATCCCAGAAGCGACAGGCTTGTTAATTGATCATTTGCATTTTGAGGCAGTTCTGAGGTCACAGTGAGGGATCTCACCCTTAATATGAAAAGTGGGGACAGTACAGTCAGCAGCAGCTGCAGAACGCTGCTAAGGTGACACCTGAGTCCTCTGTGAAGTCCCCTTTTCTCCCCAGGCCTGGGGGTGCCTGCTGTTGATCTGGGGCCTGAGGAAGCGTCGTCTAGACACAGGCCTGACCCCACACCCCAGCTCCACACACGTGAACTGTCCCGCCAGAGAGTGAGAGGCAGAGAACAAGCCACCTCCGTTCTCCTGAGAGCTGAAAATGAAAAGAGGCACCAGGCAAAAGCACTTGTTTCTGTCGACAGCAAGACACGTGGACAATTTGGAGTAAATAATACATACAAACACGTTCACAGCCAAAACATGCCCGAATGCATCAACTCTTCATCATCTACCTATGGATTGCCGATTTTCTGAAGTAGTAAATGTTTTTCACTTTAAAATTATATTCAAATTTTACTGTATATATTCTGTACCTAAGCTTCTTTACACGGCATTAAAGTTTCATAATTTTAAAATGCCCACCATTCATATATTCTCAGCTCCACCTCCCAGGTTCAAGAGATTCTTCTGCCTCAGTCTCCTGAGTAGCTGGGATTACAGGTGCGCACCACCATGCCTGGCTAATTTTTGTGTTTTTAGTAGAGATGGGGTTTCACCAAGTTGGTCAGGCTGGTCTTGAACTCCTGACCTCATGATCCGCCCGCCTCGGCCTCCCAAAGTGCTGGGATTACAGGCACGTGCCACCACACCTAGCTCATTTTTTTTTCTTTTTCTTTGGAGAAGAGTTCTTGTTATGTTGCCCAGGCTGGTTCTCAAGCTCCTGATCTCCAGCAATCCTCCTCCCCGGCCTCCCAAAGTTCTGGGATTACAGGCGTGAGCCACTATACCTGGCCTGTTCTGTTTTGTTTTTGCATTTTTTCCCCTATAATAACATTTCCCCATAGCTAAACAGGAAAGTATCAGTTTTTACTTTGACATTTTAGCTACAGAGAGAGTATTGGTTTACAGGAAAATGTTTTTTCTTGTCAATCATTTCATTGTAATATATTTTTTATAGGTGGCATTATTATGTTATAGGGTTTGAGTGAATTTTGGACTTTGGTTATATTTTCAGGTTGCTTTCCAAAATTATCGTTCCAGATGTGCCTGACCCTGGAGCCTAGATTGGGTTCCCCACCTCAAGGCCACACACAGCTGAGAGGGCGTTCCAAGTGGCCTGTGGCGAGCAGACAGCCCACCCTGCTGGGCCCTCTCACCCTTCCAGCCACCTCTGACCAGCGCTCAAAGGCAGCTCAGCTTATCCTGCTTTTTTGCTTTCTTCTCAACTTAGCTTTTTAGTGTTATTATTATTTTTCAGATGGAGTCTTACTTTGTCACCCAGGCTGGAGTGCAGTGGTGAGATCTCAGCTCACTGCAACCTCTACCTCCCGGGTTCAAGCGATTCTCCTTCCTCAGCCTCCTGAGTAACTGGGACTACAGGTGCCCACCACCATGCCTGGCTAATTTTTATATTTTTAGTAGAGACAGGGTTTCATCATGTTGGCCAGGCTGGTCTCGAACTCCTGACCTCAGGTGATCCACCCGTCTTGGCCTCCCAAAGTGCTGGGATTACAGGAGTGAGCCACGGTGCCCAGCCTCAACGTGGAAGGCGGTCACGGGGACTGAGGGTGAGGAGAGAGGACAGATGTGTGTCTGGAACTCACTGTCTCGCCTGCAATAGGCACTTGCAGAGCTGAGGCCCTGCATGACTGTCAGTAAGGGGTTTTCAAAGCCCAGCGGGGCAAAGGCCAGCCTGATGCGTGAGGAGCACAGGTGCCTCATTTGTCAGTGAGGACGAGAGACACTAGAGCGTGCTTATGTGTTAACAAGGCAACCTCAAGGGACGTGCCAGAGAGAAAGGAGGAGGGAGTCATGGATGGAGTGAGAGATCTGAGGAGAGAGAAATGGATGGGATCAAAGCCCCGGCAAAGGAGACATGGCTTAGGAAGAAGAGCAGCCAATAAGAAGCACACAGACGCGGGGTTGAGGGGCCCCGCTGGAGTTCAAGGAGTTTCTACCCGTGGGGTGGCCAGGCCAGGGAAGAGTGTGATGACCTCAGGGACCAAAGGCTTCCTGGCTCTTCCTCAGCTCCCACCCAGCCCTCTCAGAGCAGTGAGCCCACCCGCCTTCTCTCCCTCCTCCTCTCTCCTCTGTCCCTCTGCCATTCTGTCTCTTTTTCCGTCTCCCTCCCTCTCATTCTCTCTCTCATTCTCTTTCTCCCTCATTCTGTCTCTTCTCTCTCTCGTTCCCTCTGTCTCCCTCTCTCATTCCCTCTCATTTTCTCTCACTGTCTCATTCCCTCTCTCTTTCTTCCTCTCATTCTCTCTCATTCCCCTCTCCCTCATTCTCTCTCTCCGTAATGCACAATGTCCTCCTCTGCTTCTCTGGAAAAACTAGCCTTCCGATAGCCTGGGGTCTCTAACGGTACTGAGGCTCAGAACTGCCTCTGACTGGGTCTTTCCACTTCAGATTTTCAGTTCCAAGACAGGAGAAAGTGCTGGAATTGGGCAGACAACCACCACATCCTCCCCTCCCACTCCCAGACCCCGGAGCCAACTTGACCCGATTGCTTGGTCCAGTGGCCCATGGAGGGATCCACCAGGGTTCAGGCCCCGACTGGGGCTGGATGAATAGATCCCATAAGGTCCCGCCCTGGGGGCAGCATCCAGTAGGAGAGACAATCACTAATCAAACAACCGCACCAAGGAGGATGAAGCTGCCCCTATGCTCAGGCTGAGAAAGAGGAACACAGGGATTGAAATCGGGGCAGTGGGCCAGTGGGGCAGTGGGGAGGGCCGGCTCTGCCTCCCAGGACCAGAGCACAGGCAGCTGAAGGGGTGGAGGGAAGCCCTGCGTGGGGGGCGGAGCACCAGGCATGGCCCAGCCAGGGAGGGGCAAATAAGTCCTAAGGGAGGGAGCGAGATCTAGGCTGGACCAGGTCCCATTGGTGAGTGGGACCTCAGGGCCCCCCCACTCCCCCCATGGGTTAGGAGGACTGGAGAGGCCAGGGAGCCTGCAGGCCCAGGAGGGGTGCAGGGGGGTCTCCAGAGCTACAGGAAGCCGGGAAGAGGAGGGCTTGTGTTTGGTGGAAGAACAGACAGGATCAGATCTGCGCTTCTGAAAAGATCCTCCAGCTTCACATAAACAAGGAGCGCACAGGCTGTCCACATCTCACTTGGTTATTTCCTTAAATGAACCAGCTTGTGTGACAGAGGATGAAAGCTTCAATTTATTTCATTTCCTAGCACTTACCACCAACAGCCAAATAATTTATTTTCTACCTTCTTCCACTAGAACGTAAGTTCCAAGATTTCCCTGTGCTTTGCTCACGGTTAACATCTCCAGCACCTAGGACACAGTCTGAGATTTGTTGGTTTGGGCTGAGCTCCTGCAATAGACCCGAAAGGCAAACCAAAATGGAGTTATTCCTGCCAAACTTTCATGGCACCAAACTGAAACTAAGTTGTTTATTTGACCTTCCAAGAGATCAGGAGAGAGAGGTAATAGCCAAATCCCCAAACAGGCCAGTTTTAACCAGCGGGAGGAAGTCCCCTCTTCTTTAACCTTAATGAGAAAAGTAACTTTCTAATAACCAACCCGCCTTCTGCTTTCTGTTTCTGTTTTCCTCAGCCCTTTGTGTTTATAAAGTCACCCTCCTCTGCTGGCCATATCAAAACACTCCTTCTATTTTATGGAATGGAATGTTGCTCAATTCTACAATCATAAACAAAAGCCAGTTAAGATCATTAAACTACATTGGCTGTGATTTTTGTCTTTTGACAAATGTAATAAGCACTCAATAAACATGTGAAAGAGAGAGAGAGCAAGAGAGAGAGAAAGAGAGAGGGAGAAAGAAAGAGAGACCTCATGGAGGAAGGAAGGAGACTTCTCTGCATTTTCACAGGCAGGCAGCCCCCAAGGTGCAGGTGTAAGCACCCAGCAGATTTTGTGGGGCATGTGTTGGTGTAGTAAGAAAGACAAGGCCTCCAGAATCTACAAAGAACTAAAGCAGATTTACAAGAAAAAAACAATCCCATTCAAAAGTTGGCAAAGGATATGAACAGACACTTTTCAAAAGAAAACATATATGAGGCCAACAGACATACGAAAAAACGCTCAACATCAGTGGTCATCAGAGAAATGCAAATCAAAACTACATTGAGATACCATCTCACGCCGGTAAGAATGGCGAACTTTAAAAAATCTGGAAACAACAAATGCTGGAGAGGATGTGGAGAAATAGGAACACTTTTACACTGTTGGTGGGAGTGTAAATTAGTTCAACCATTGTGGAAGACAGTGTGGCGATTCCTCAAGGACATAGAAATAGAAATTCCATTTGACCCAGCAATCCCATTACTGGGTATATACCCAAAGAATTATAAATCATTCTATTATAAAGACACATGCACATGTATGTTCATTTCTGCACTGTTTACAATAGCAAAGATCTGGAACCATCCCAAATGCCCATCGATAATAGACTGGACAAGGAAAATGTGGCACACATATACCATGGAATACTGTGCAGCCATAAAAAATGATGAGTTTGTGTCCTTTGTAGGACATGTCCTTGTAGGGACATGGATGAATCTGGAAACCATCATTCTCAGCAAGCTGACACAGGAACAGAAAATCAAACGCTGCATGTTCTCACTCATAGGCGGGTGTTGAACAATGAGAACACATGGACACAGGGAGGGGATCATCACACACTGGGGTCTGCTGGGGGTGGCTGGGGAGGGACAGCAGGAGGTGGGGAGGTTGGAGAGAGATAACATAGGGGGAAATGCTAGATGTAGGTGACAGGGGGGATGAAGGCAGCAAACCACCTTGCCATGTGTGTACCTATGCAACAATCCTGCATGATCTGTACATGTACCCCAGAACCTAAATTAAAAAAAAAAAAAAAAGACAGAAAAAGGCAAGGCCTGTGTCCAAAGAGCTGGATCTGAGAATGAGTTTTGTCACTAGAATAAGACCTTTGTCAAGTTACTGAACATCTGAACTTCCAGCTCCTCAAATGTAAAATGGGTGTGACAACACCCACGTCACCGGGTTATTGCAGAGGCTGAATGCTAGCTGTGATTAAGAAGTGCTGTGTACACTGCAGAGCATTATGCAAATATTAGTAGTCTGTGGGCCCTCCCAGGAGTCAGAGGAAGAAGGGGCCAGGTGGCTTTCTGGGTGTCCCTTGCAACATCAGGGAGAGGAGTGAAGCCACAGGGATGACAGGGGCTATGGCAGGTCCTGCTGCTGCCACTGCTCCTGCCCATGACACACTCACTCCTGGAGCCAGAGTCTGTGTTTGTCATCTGAATTTCCCAGCTAGTTTTAGAGTTTATGACATCAGAGCACACTGCTATAGAAGACAGCAAAATCCCGGAAAAAGCTTGGGCCAAGTGCATTGCAGACAAATGGATTCCAAATTTGGTTTCTCCTTGCACTTAGAATACATTTATTAAAATAAAATTAAAAAAACTTTCTAGCAAAAGATATTACTACAGAGGAGAAAAACCTTTCTTCCACTGCACTCTTGCACATTTGATCTGACTGCACAGTGTGGGGTGGGGACAGGGAGTCCGACACCCTACAATGTTAATGGCTTCCAGGAAGTCAATTACAGATTCTGAATTTAAACCTGGGTCTACTGACTATTGTTCTCCAATCCCTTAGCTGCCACTTGTGAGTTTCCACTATGGAAACCGGTGATTTTTCACAGAAAATCGGTGAAGCAAATGGAATGATTTTTAAAAGCATAGGGTTTGAAGTCAGAAGGTCAGAATCCAGAGTCCTGGTTCTGACACCTACTGGCCTGTCTTTTTTTCTATTTTAGAGGGCGTGGCTGGAGTGCAATGGCATGATCTTGGCATGATCTCGGCTCATCGCAACCTCCGCCTTCCAGGTTCAAGCGATTCTCCTGCCTCAGCCTCCCGAGTAGCTGGGATTACAGGCATGTGCCACCACACCTGGCTAATTTTGTGTTTTTAGTAGAGACAGGGTTTCTCCATGTTGGTCAGGCTGGTCTCAAACCCCTGACCTCAGGTGATCCACCCACCTTGGCCTCCCAAAGTGCTGGGATTACAGGCGAGCGCCACCACGCCCAGCCTGGCCTGTCATTTTAACCAGTCTGAGGAGCCCGGGTTCATGTTACAAAGAGGGGATGATAATTCGGGGCACCTGCCTGTTAAAAGTTTGACTGGGATGACGCGGACTCACAGGCCATAAACCGCCCAACCATGAGTACTCGCTACACTTCTCCTGCAGCTGGTTTTGATTTTTAAAAAGTAACCTGCAAGTCTGTATCCATCTCCAGGCACTCTGGGGGAAGGGGCGGGTACGAAGGAGGGATGAAGCCCCAGCTCTGGCTGCCGCGGAGCCAACATCCCGTCAGAAAAGGAGCGCCTCGACCCTCCCCGCAACCCCGGACTGTTCTCAGGCAGTGAGCTCCAGCCTGCAGGTGCCGAGCTCCGCCGCCAGATGGCGCCGCGGCACAGGACGCCGCGCAGGGCGCCGGGCTCCTGGAGGAGGGGAGGAGCCCAGCAAAGGTTTCAACCCGAGCGGCGGGAGCGGGGCGCCAAGCGGGGATAAGCAGGAGCACCGTCTGTCAGCCCGGTTCTCTAAAGGGCGGATACTTCGAGGAAAGACACCGAATCGGGCATCCAACAACTGCGGAGCAGGACAGCGCTGGCCAAAGGACGTTCCCGTCGGCCCGAGCCCGGGCGGCCTCACCCTTGCAGGTGGCGCCGGACCCGCTTCGGGAATGTGAGGTCCGGAGGTCGGGCAGAGCGCGGCGGTGCAGGATCGATTCCCTGTCGGGGAGCAAAGAGGCATGAGAGATAAGCTTGGCCTGGGGAGTAGGGGCCACGTTACACCTCATATTAAGCAAAAGGCAAAAGAGGGCGTTCAGGGGGCAGCCAGGAGTCCCCGGGAGTTCCTAGCAAGGCAGGGATTGATGAAAACTGCATTTGAGGAAAACAGCCCTGAGCCTGAACCACGATCCTTTAGGCTGCCAGCCTGGTTTAGGGGCGAGAAGCAAAACAGATTTCCTTTTGGGAAAGTGCACGTCCTCCCTGGCTACACTGTTAGTTTTCTGGCCACGCGCATAGTAGGTGTGCGGCAGAGACAGCTAGGCATAGCCACCAAAGAGCCTGCTCCCAATAGAATGCAGGGCTATTGCAGGAAAGCATCTGCCCAGAGATGCTGCTTCCCCATGTCCTCGCACACTGAGCTAGCCGGAGCCATGTGATTGAGCTTGCACCAGCACCAGCAGGCACCATGACTGCCCCGTGACACTCTCCTAGAAGATGGCTCCCACTCTCTCTTCCTCCTCCTTCCCCAGGCTGGGTGTTGACACACAGGGCGAGGTCACGAGGCAGAGCCTCCCCCTGGGCCCTGTTCCGGAACCGCTGTGAGGAAACCCCCTTTCTCCCACTCTACTGCGCCTCCCCGGACCTCACACAGGAAAAGGCAACTTCCATTGTGTTGAGCCACTCAAACTTAGGACTTTAGCAAACATAGTAACCGGTTTCACCTGCCATGATGCAAGGTTTCGCTATAGGATCTGTTGAATTGACATGAATTTAACTGAACTCCTTAGGCTTGGGAGTTTAATACCGTCTTAGGTCTAGCTGGAGGAAGAGGCTGCAGAGCCAGCCTTGAGAGCTGTTCAGTCTCTGCATTTCCGTTTCCACAAAGTGTGAACTTGGAAGGTTCCAGGGTCCCCAGTACCGCCATGGAGATTGCCAAGACTGGGTGGGTTGGGCCTCTTCAAACAATTTCTTGTAATTTTTTTTTCTTTCTTTTCTTTTCTTTTCTTTCTTTCTTCTTTTTCTTTCCTTTTTCTTTCTTCTTTCCTTCTTTTTTTTCCCTCCCTTCTCCCTCCTTCTTTCTTTCTTTTTTTTTTTAGACACAGTCTCACTGTGCCATCCAGGCTAGAGTGCAATGGCACAATCTTGGCTCACTGCAACCTCCGCCTCCTGGGCAATTCTCCTGCCTCAGCATCCCAAGTAGCTGGGATTACAGGTGTGCACCACCACACCCAGCTAATTTTTTGTATTTTCAGTAGAGACGGGGGTTTCACTATGTTGGCCAGGTTGTTCTTGAACTCCTGATCTCAGATGATCCACTCACCTTAGCCTTCCAAAGTGCAGTGCTGGGATTACAGGCATGAGCTGCCAGGCCTGGACCATTTTTTTTTTTTTTTTGAGACCGGGTTTAGCTCTTGTTGTCCAGGCTGGAGTGCAGTGGCGCCATCTCCATTCACTGCAACCACTACCTACTGAGTTCAAGCGATTCTCCTGCCTCAGCCTCCTGAGTAGCTGGAATTACAGGCACCCGCCACCACTCTTGGCTAATTTTTTGTATTTTTAGTAGAGACAGGATTCCACCATGTTGGCCAGGATCCTCTCGAACTCCTGACCTTAGGTGATCCACCCACCTGGGCCTCCCAAAGTGTTGGGATTACAGGCGTGAGCCACTGAGCCCAGCTCCATAATTTTCTTAAAGTCTAGTATCCAAGACTTTAAAACAAGATTTAAGTCAGTAAAATCAAGTGGGCAAGGCTTTGAATTGCCAGTGGTGTTTTAAGGCATTTACAGGCCAAGGGCAAAGTCTGATTGGATTATTCTGGACCTGGCATTCTTCTAGACAATGACTCATCCATAGAGCTCTGACCCGTCAAAAGTGATTGTTAAGCAGGACACTCCTGCACCGCCCAAAGATTCCTTTAAAGCCACAGAAAGTAGCAGGAAAGATCTTTTTATCACTGTCCAGAAAAAAGAGCTAAGGTTTCATAGCCCTGGAGGTCCCCAAAATAGTCCAAATAATGAACAGTCAGAAAACCATCTCCAGACCTTTGAGAGAAAATCATCCAAGGTCATTCTTTTGTTTTGTTTTGTTTTTAGACAGGGTTTCACTCCTTTTGCCCAGGCTGGAGTGCAATGGCGCGATCTTGGCTCATTGCAACCTTGCAATCTCTGCCTTCCAGGTTCACGCAATTCTCCTGCCTCAGCCTCCCAAGTAGCTGGGACTACAGGCACATGCCACCATGCCTAGCTAACTTTTTGTATTTTTAATAGAGACAGGGTTTCACTATGTTGGTCAGGCTGTTCTTGAACTCCCAAGGTCATTCTTTTTAAGCTGACGTTCCTACCCTGACTTCTTCTCTCCAGCTTCTTAACAAAAATTCATCACAGTAGGACATTCCTGTGGGGGCTGCTGAAAATAAATCATTCTTGTTTGAGTTCTCCAGGGGGGAAGAAAAGCATGCTAGACATAAGGAGTGGACAGGCAGTAATCCTAGAATGAGAAAGGGTTTATTGTAAGGCCGGTTGCCTCGCCGGGAGCTCGGACATGCCCATCCCTCTCCACCTGAAAACTACATCACCACTCCGCGTTGGACATCAAGCCCTGTACTCAGCATCTAGCTCCGCCACGTGGCTTCCCCAATGCCCACTTCTGCACTCAACACTAAATTCTGTACTCAGCACCTAGCCCGCCATTGGAAAACCCCGCCAAAATTGGAAAGAAGCCCCGCCAAAACCTGCCCAATAGCCTTTTGCCCCGTCAGGATCCCACTCCCGCTGGGCTGCCCGCTCACTGGAAATCCCGCCTGCCTACCAATAGCAGCTTGCCCCAACCACGTCCTGTTTCCCCACAACCAATCAAAATACCTTCACTCCCTATAAAACCCCATGCCCAGAAGAGTCAAGAGCAACTTCCCTGTCCCCTTTCCCCGGGACCATGGAACCTCCCCCCACCCCAGTTGAATAAATTGGCATTTAATTTTCTTATGCTGATCTGTTTCCTCATTCTAAACTCAGAGATAACCCTTACATTTATAAATACCAAGAATTCAAAGGAAATTAGTATCAGGCCTAATGAAGATCAGGAACTCTGATGAACAGCGCCCAGCTGAGGCAAATAAGACTTTAATAAATATGAAGTCCCTATGTCACCTTTCCATCTGCTCCTTTTCCTGAGACTTTCAGGTAGGGGCATGTGAGGTGAGGAGACACAGAAGATGGGCCAGCAGAGATCTGTCTTCCCCTAAGTCCCAGGAGCAGCATAGAAGCTTGGGCCTCAGAGCTCATCTGATTAATGCTCCCAGCTTAAGAGAGAAAGAAGCGGAGTCCCAAGGGAGGAAGTGACTTCCTGAGCCCCTACAGTTTGTTGGTGAGAGGTGGAGGAGAGCTTGGAGCACAGATCTGCTCAGTGGGCTCTGCCTGAGCAGCGTGCGGTGAACAGGAATCCACACACACTGAATGATGCACAGAGCTTGGCACCCATCACCCCCATGTGTTGATGTCTCCTCCTCCTCGGGCAAACCCCTTAGTTTCTCTGACCTCAGCTTTCCATTTATAAAAATGGGCACCATGGTACCTCTGGTGCAGATAAGCTGGGGGCGAGAGGGTGCTCTCAGCACAGCGCCAGTGCTTGGGGCTGTCAGAGGAAGAGAGGAAACGCTGAGCAGGTGGCCGATGGACAATACAAGATAAACTGACCGACCAAAAGACCTTGCCAACTGTTTATACATCTTCGATCAATGTCCAAGTGAGTTTGTCCTGGCTTTTTGTGAGCAGTTTTGTCCACTGTCCAAGTGAAACTCTTGGGCCACTTGAGGAGGAAGAATTGCTATACCTGTCATTGTACCGTATTTCCCCCTCCCTTTAAAATGGAAATGTCAACTTCAAACTTCTTATGCAAAGTAGGAAGAGTATCAAGTCAGTTCTTTCAAGAGCTCCACACCCTTCGCCTGAAACACAGCCCAGAGGTCTTTCCTGTGTCAGCCCAGCAGTGACTCAGCTTGCCTCTAAACCTTTCCACCCACCTCTGGGAGGTCCCTGAGTCAAGAATTCAGCATCAGTGACAGGTCCTTTGTCCAGGGCCTGCTTTACATACTGTGGAAATATAAAGAAGTTGAAGACAATGTCTGAGACACACAAACACACAGCAAAACCATGACCACTAAAACATAAACACTCAAGCTCTCACTTCCTGTGGCCACACTGTCGGAGGCGTGTGAACCAGAGCAACTCCATCTTGAATAGGAGCTGGGTGGAATGAGGCTGAGGCCTACTGGGCTGTGTTCCCAGACAATTAAAGCATTCTAAGTTACAGAATGAGATAGGAGTTCGGCACAAGATACAGATCATAAAAACCTTTTTGACAAAACCGGTTGCAGTAAAGAAGCCGGCCAAAACCCACCAAAACCAAGATGGCCACGAGAGTGACCTCTGGTCGTCCCCACTGCTGCACTCCCCCCAGGGCCAGAACAGTTTACAAATGGTATAACAACGTCAGAAAATTATCCTGTATGGTCTAAAAAGGGGAGGTGGCCAGACAACGTGGATCATGCATGAAATCCCAGCCCTTTGGGAGGCTGAGGTGGGTGGATCACGAGGTCAGGAGTTCAAAACCAGCCTGACCAACATGGTGAAACCCTGTCTCTCCTAAAAATACAAAAATTAGCCAGGAGTGGTGGCGTGCACCTGTAATCCCAGCTAATCAGGAGGCTGAGACAGGAGAATTGCTTGAACCCAAGATGTGGATGTTGCAGTGAGCTGAGATTGTGCCACTGCACTCCAGCCTGGGCAACATAGGGAGACTCGGTCCATCTCAAAAAAAAAAAAAAAAGGCAAGGAGACATCCCCTTATTTAGCATATCATCAAGAAATAACCATAACAATGGGCACCAGTACCCCTGGGGCTGCCCTGTCTACGGAGTAGCCATTCCTTATTCCTTTACTTTCCTAATGAACTTGCTTTCACTCTACTCTATGGACTCACCCTGAATTCTTTCTTGCACGAAATCCACGGACCCTCCCTTGGGGTCTGGATCGGGACCCCTTTCCTGTAACAACATGGAGTCATGTCCTTCAGGCTTGGCCACTGTTTCCTACCCTACTATATTTGAGTCTCATTCCTTCTTCATGTATATCTGGGCTTTTGTCCCAGCTGTCACTAATCTAGTGGTGAGATCATGGGCCAATTATTTTATGAATTCCAGTCCTCCCAGATATAAAGTTGGGACAGTAATGTCTGCTTTGCCTAATCAGAGTAAGGATTAAATGAGATACTTCATATAAAGTGTTTAGTGTGTGTACAGTGCCTGGTACCAAGTAACAGCTGCTAATGAACAGGCACTGTTCCACGGGCATTCATTCCACAAGCCTTTGCTGAGCAGGCACTGCGAGAGCCTGAGGGATGCACAGGCCCTGCTCGCTCCCTGTCCTTCTGTGCTTTGATTCAGACTTCCTGAAAATCAAATGGTTGCTGTGGGCCGTGGTTTCATTTATCCTTCACAACTGCCTCATGTGTAAGGAAGCGGTGTCCCATCTCACAGCAGAGGAAATTGAATCTCAGTGAGGCTGTCACATGCCCATAGCCAGCAGGACGCAGCCGATCTGGACTCAGGGCTCTGCACCGAAAACCCGGGCCACCTCATTCCCCCCACAACATGACTCATCCTGGATGGCTCAGATCACAGGGAGCAAGCAAGAGGGGAGCCAGGAAGTTGGTTCTAGGACCGAGGAGTTGGGTTGGTGAGCTTAGAAATGTTTCCTCACTCTTCTTAGTCTCAAGGGAGGTGACGAAATAACGACAGGAACCCTTGCCATTTATTGGCAGCTGTTACTCAGCGCCAGGCACTGTATATACACTAAGCACTTCATATGCAGTATCTCATTTAATTCTTACTCTATTCAATCAAGGCAGGTATTATCACCTCAACTTTACATCTGGGAATACCCAAGTTCATGGAATAACTGACCCACGATCTCACTACTAGTTAGTGACAGAACTGGGACAGAAGTCCAGATGCAGAGGAGGCCAGACCTCAGGCTCTGAATGGCTAGAATATACTGCTCCCTTCTATGGGAACAGCAGAGGCTGAGGGGAGGTCACCCTCACACTTCCAAAGAGCTTGCTATGGATTGGCATCTAGACCTGACTGCAGGTGCACATATGCAGTCTATTAGCACAGAATGCCGCAAAATGTGGTGTTTAAACACCAGCAGCCTCTGCTTGTCATTCAGTTAACACTGATAAGCAGAAAACAACAACAACAAAAACCATAGTTAGTTTATCTTATTCTCTTAGATATGATTTCTCTTTTTGGCAATATGGCTGATTAACATGGCCTGAAGTCCCTAGGATTGTTAAAACAAAACATGTATTTTTATGCAAGGTTGGTCTTTAAACAGAAGGGAGGATGGGAGGATGGGAGCAGTAGTTCTCAGGTGTCAAAAACTGGGTGGGAGGTGAAGGTGTGCCATACATGTGTGAGCTGATGCTGTGGCTGCCCTCGTCCCCTGGGAGTTTGAACAGAAGATAAGATGAAGCTTCATGGGGAGGATGACAGGAACTGAAAACACACTTAGTTCCAAACCCCTCGTCATGTGAGGGAGTGCAGCAAGAAAGACTCCTCCACTGGAACAGGCTGCTGAAAGCAAGTTTACCTGCTCTAGGCACTGAGTGATGATTCAGAATCCCAGCCTGCTCGTCAAGTGGAGGTGGAGCTTGAATTTCTATTACCTTACTATGGCCAAGCCAAATTTTTTTTTTTTAGTTTTTGTTTTTGCAGAGACGGGATCTTGCTATGTTTCCCAGCTTGGTCTCAATCTCCTAAACTCAAGGAATCCTCCCACCTCAGCCTCCCAGAATGCTGGGATTATAGGCATGAGCCACCATGCCCAGCCGCCAAGCCAAAATACTATAAAATTGGCTGCAAAACTGGTGTGAAAGGACTTTCACAAGGAAATCACAAGAGATCCTTGAGAAGGAAGTAAGCTCAACTAAACATGAGCTCATAATCAAAAATGACAAAACACAAAGGAGACTGTCAACAACGAGTGGAAGTCAGTAAACAGAGTCAACAGCAAAATTAAAGCCTCAAGCATTTGCGATAATAGAAGTATGTTAAATCCATAAAATATGCAAGAGAAGTTAGAGACACACGCCAGAATAAGAAAGTTCCTCACACTAAGAGACAGTTCAGAAAGAGAGAATGGGTGAGGGCAGTAGTCAAAGACTTGCTAACTAAGAATTTTCAAAAATCTTCAGATTCAAGAAGTTCAAGTGCCAAACAGTATGAACAAATAGAAACCTAAGATTTTTTTAGTAGACTAAAAAGTGAAGAAAAGAGGAAGGGACATTTTACATTGCAATCAATTGTATTATTGCAAAGATGTATCTCTGTTTCCTTGCACTAAGGATGAATTCCCTTTTTGTCATCAGTAGCACACACTTTAAGAGTAATGAGACTCAAAGGCGGTGGCACTTTGGGAGGCTGAGGCAGGTAGATCACTTGAGGTCAGGAGTTGGAGACCAGTTTAGTCAACATGGTGAAACCCTAGCTCTATTAAAAATAAAAAAATTGGCCGGGCGCGGTGGCTCAAGCCTGTAATCCCAGCACTTTGGGAGGCCGAGGCGGGTGGATCATGAGGTCAAGAGATCGAGACCATCCCGGTCAACATGGTGAAACCCCGTCTCCATTAAAAATACAAAAAATTAGCTGGGCATGGTGGTGCATGCCTGTAATCCCAGCTACTCAGGAAGCTGAGGCAGGAGAATTGCCTGAACCCAGGAGGCGGAGGTTGTGGTGAGC
>NW_016107851.1:1224510-1226253 GCF_001604975.1 Cebus imitator
GGGCCTGGCAAGGAGTAAAGAATGGAAAGGGAAGCCTCGTAAAGGCACATGGAGATAGAAAAAGAGGGAGAGAAAAGGAGGGTGGGAAAAGTGAGGCCTTACCGAAGGGAAAGGATTAGAAGGGTGAGCCTTTGTGAGCAGAAGGAGGGGCTTTCCCTGAAGTTGCTGCTGATACTGGGTGCAATGGGAGGATAGGGCAAAAGTAGCGTAGTTTCATTGGGGGGAAATAATTGCATGTTGCATCAGCGTTTACCAAATCTTTATTACTAGCAAGGTGGCTTTCCTCTTTGCCATATTTCCTGCATCCCTGTTATGATCACTAAAGGCCTTTAATGCCGACGTGTCTGCAGGGAGAGGCTGGAAATATTGCCCCATCACCCTTTTGTTTTTAATTGAGGTGGACTTTCGCTCTTGTTGCCCAGGCTGGAGTACAATAGTGCCATCTCAGCTCACCGCAACCTCCGCCTCCCATGTTCAAGTGATTCTCCTGCCTCGGCCTCCTTAGAAGTTGGGATTACAGGCATGTACCGTCATGCCTGGCTAATTTTGTATTTTTAGCAGACACAGGGTTTCTCCATGTTGGTCAGGCTGGTCTCCAACTCCCGACCTCAAGTGATCTGCCCACCTCGGCCTCCCAAAGTGCTGGGACTATAGGCGTCAGCCACTGCATCTGGCCGACATCCACCCTTTATACCACCATTTCACATCGAAGAGAGTGTGTTTTCTTCACTTAACCTTTATCAAAATTCACAAGTACAATTTCCCACGTTATAGGTGTATGGGCACAACTATGTGTCCTCATTTTGCCACTTCTCCTGTATAGGCTATGAACACAGGGCAGTTTTCACATTCAAAATTATCCTCACATTCCCCTGCAAAAATTTTTTGATCTTTTAAATGTAATGAATCAAATAAATGTATTCCTCACTGACTTCATGTGTTCTATTGACTTTTGCTTACTTAAAAGTAATACGCATATATTTCCTTTTCACTTGTTTTGAGACAGGTTCTCTCTCTGTTGCCCAGGCTGGAGTGCAGTGGCAAAATTATTGCTCCCTGCAACCTCAGCCTCCCAGGCTCAAGTGATCCTCCTGCCTCAGCCTGCTGAGTAGGTAGGACTACAGATGCACTCTACCACACCCAGATAATTTTTGTATTTTTTGTAGAGATGGGGTTTCAGTATGCTACCCAGGCTGGTCCCAAATTCCTGGGCTCAAGAGATCCACCCACACTGGCCTCCCAAAATGCTAGGATTACAGGCATGTGCCATTGAGCCTAAGCATATATTTTAAAGCACATCTAGTTTTTGTCTTAATTTTTTTTTTTTTTTACTTTTTTTAAGAGATGGGGTCTCGCTCTGTTGCCCAGGCTGGAGTACAGTGGCTATTCATAGGCGCGATCCCACTACTGATCAGCACGGGAGTTTTGACCTGCTCCGTTTCTGACCTGGGCCAGTTCACCCCTCCTTAAGCAACCTGGTGGTCCCCCACTCCCAGGAGGTCACCATATTGATGCTGAACTTAGTGTGGACGCCTGATCCACATAGCACACTATAGCCCAGAACTCCTGGGCTCAGGCAATTCTCCCACCTCAGCCTCCTGAGTAACTAGGACTATAGGCATGCACAACTGCAACTGGCTGTCTTAATGTTTTTTAAAAAACTGTAAATATATAATCAGCCTCATCCCCAAAATGGCCTGAATATATATATATATATATATATATATATATATATATATATAT
>NW_016107851.1:1226523-1244693 GCF_001604975.1 Cebus imitator
TCAGCCTCCTGAGTAGCTGGGATTACAGGCACGCACCACCATGCCCAGCTAATTTTTTGTAGTTTTAGTAGAGGCGGGGTTTCACCATGTTGACCAGGATGGTCTCGATCTCTTGATCTCGTGATCCACCCGCCTCGGCCTCCCAAAGTGCTGGGATTACAGGCTTGAGCCACCGCGCCCGGCCTGGATTCTAGGATTCTTAAGTTATTTTTCAATGACTACACATAAATGTTTTCCATTTATACAAAGGGTTTCAGTAACAGAAAGCATTTCTTTCTGAAATCAATTCATAAACTGAGATCACTTTCATATATAAAGTAATTGGCACCTTCTTGACACACACCTCGTTGGAGATGTACATGTTATCAGCAGTGCTTCTCCTGCAGCATGTATTACGGTATGTTCAATAGAGGCATCAGAATAGCTACATTGCCTGAGTGTTCAGCGTCTCCCAGCCCCCGTGCTGAGAGCGTCTTTCCAGGTGAATCTGGCGGCCCCCACCCTCCAGGTGAGGAAATTAAGGCTGTGACAGGGGCTCCCGCCCAGATGGCTGGGAACCCTCACTCCCTGCTGCCTCTTCACGGAGCTCAGGCCATAGCCGACCCGTTTCTGCATCTGAACCATTTGCGGCTAGTAAGAATTTTTATAGGATAAAATTCACAGAATCCCGAAAGTACTGAAGACTCTTGCCCACCTCACCGCAGATGGAGGATTTGATTGATGAGTGTCACGTGCACACGGTAAATCAGGGTCTGGAGCGCTGAGCTGAAGGGGCATCCAGGAGCCTGGCAGGGCGCCTGCACGGCAGCTGAGGGAAGAGGATGCTGAAGGGGAGGTCGATGCTGCTCCAGCAAAGTGAGGAGGAAGTCACTGGGGCACCGTGGGAAAGCCCACCCTGGATTCTGTTCACCCATAGGAGCTCATTACCCAGTCTTCAGCCCACTTGAAGCTGCAGTCGCCCAGGTCAGGGGTTCCACACACCCCCTCCTCTGCGGGGGTGTTGGACGGCAATCCAGGCCAATTCTGATATCCCGAGGCTGAACCACACATTAGTCTTCTATGCACTGACCATTCCTCAAGTGGAAGTTACTTTTGTAAAAACTGAGAGTAGAGCAATGCACAAGTGTATTTTCTTCTATGGATTTAACCCTGAACACTGGGGAGGAAAACCGGTGTCGGTAAACAGTCCTTCTTGACCCCTGTGCAAACATTTCATCTCCCAAGCCCAGAAGTGGGGCAGAGCGGGAAGCACCCCGTGTCAGCTGAGGTGAGGGCTGAGGGACGAGAAGGGACCCACAAAGACCCCGTCAGCTTAGGCTTGCGCGCCTGGGGCGGGCGGGCGTGCCACAGGCTGGCTCTGGAGGCGCAGCTCCACGGGCGTCTGTGGATTGCACTCTCTCCAAACTAGTGAGTTCCTGTAAAAGCGGCTTTTGTTAACAGGTAGGTCTGGCAGGCTCCAGTCCTCTTGGCAATGGTGGCCTTTGGCCTCCAGGGGGAGGGAAGAGAAGGGTGAAAGGGGAAGCCCCCGCCTGTCCCCAAGGGAGTGCTCCCTGGCAGAGTGCGCTGGCCCCCGCCCTGCTGACGAGGGAGCGCCCCCTACTCTACTGCACGTTTTGCAAATAGACCTCACCGAGGACCCGCCGCCCAGAGAAGGGAGGGTGGCCCCCAGCGCCATCCCCAGCTGACAGGAGGCCCCGGCTCTGGGAGCGCTGTCCCCAGCCCGCCAGGCTCGCCTTCCTGTGTGCACTGAGCAGTCCTCACCGCCTGGCTCGCGCCTTCTTCCCGAGTGCTCTCTGCCTGAGCCCCGGAAAGCCATCGGGCTTGCGACAGCCAGGGAGCCCCTCAGCTTGCTGGTATCCTGTGGGGGACACGCGGCGCGAGCAGAGCGGACTTCCCTCAGCCACACGACCACAGCTGCGCGCACCTGGGACAGCTGCAGACACCCGGAGACCATCAGGACGCACAGGGCGGCCGCTTTTCAAAAATTCCCCTTTGTCCTTCGGTGTTCAGAGTTCCCCAACTCTGCGGAGGCCACAGGGGCTGATTTTGATGCAACTTTCTTAAACAGTTGTCAATGAAAAGAGTCAAACTGTGAAACATTTGAAGCGATTTATGCTGAGCCAAATGTGAGTGACTATGGCCGGTGACAGAGCCCTCAGGAGGTCCTGAGACATGTGCCCAAGGTGGTCCGGTACAGCCTGGTTTTATACATTTTAGGGAGGCATGAGCCATCAATTAAATACAGTTGCGAAATACATTGGTTTCGCCTAGAAATGAGAAACAATTCAAAGAGTGGGGGGCAGGGGGAATCCAGACTACAGGTAAATATAAACATTTTCTGGTTTACAGTTGGCAAATGACAATGTTTCCTATTCAGACCTTTAAGAGGTGCTAGACTCAGTCAGTCCCTTCAGGATTGGGAGGGCCTGGAAGAAAAAAATCTAGCTATGTTGATAGAGATTCTTTAAAGACGCAGGTTTCCTTCCACAAAGGGTGGCTTTGCAGGGCCATTTCAAAATATGCCAGAGAAACATGTTTTGGGTAAAATATTTTTATTTTCCTATTTATCACAAAATGGTATGTCAGAATCACACTGCAAAGTAAGTCATAATCTATAGGGTTAAATAAAACCCATCGAATGGAATTTATGGTTTGTAGGGCATGACTCCCTAGACCCCTTAGAAAGGAATTTGGGCATGATAAAGAAAATCAGGGCTTAGTTCTCAGTCCCCCCTCTAGGCTAAAAGCATTCCATTCAATGTCCATGCAGCAGCAGGTCCCATTGGGCTAAAAAGGCTCATTCCTAGAATTGTTTGATTTGATGCTAATAGTTTTAAATATTAGCGATTTGGATCATGGTAGGAGCAGGTGATCTGACCTGGTCTAATAGCCAATAGTTTAAGAAGTGAGATGGAGTCAGAACTAGAGTTTAGTCCAAAAAAAAAAAAAAAAATCCCAGGTCAGATCTATTATGTGAGCTATCATGGTCTGGGTCTTCAATTGTGCCTTTTTCCTTTGCTGTGCCTGGCATAACATTTACAAGAGATATAGTAAAAAATACCATAAAGATAGTGAAGATTGAGCATCCAAGAAGGTTATAGGTAGAATCAGAAGGCAGTAAGCACAACCAGCAAGAAAAAAATAAAACAAAAAAACCTGCATGCATCATCACATTTTTAAATTAGACTTACAGTGCATTTACCCTTCTTATCAAGGGTTATTTGAACTTTATGATAAATTTAATTTGAGGGTTGTAAGACCGACATTAAATCAGAATCCAATAAATTTAATCTCTCTTCTGGCCAATTTATTTTTATGGTGCTGTAGGACTTTCTCCTTAGGGTTCTTGTCACACAACCAGGAAAGATTAGGCTTGCAGACACGTAGAAGGATGAGAAAAATGAGATTTACTGGGCAAAAACCGGAAACAGGGACTCTCAGCAAAGGGAGAGTCCTGCTAGCAGGGTTCCCACCTCAGAGACTGAATCCCAGGTCACCACCCAGGAACAGAAGAGGCCAGGCTCCTCCCCACCGCAACACACAAACTTCCCGAGGCTTCAGCCCATCAAACGCCTCCCGTTTAGAGGTTCTCTGGCAAGCCCTTTTTATTTGGATGTCTCACTAGGTATAACATCCTGAGGAGGGTATAGATCAAATGCAAGAAATGCCTGGTCCTCCGTGTCTAAATTGTCATAGAACATAGGACTTGTTAGCAGTAGACAAATCTATTTTTCCTGCCACTTTTGTATTGCACCATCTACTGGTATTTGGGAGAGAAAAGGAAATTTTGTCACAGAAGTCATATAATTCTATAGTGACATTTTCTTGTCCCTCGGTGGGACTCCCTATGGCTAAGGGCCTTAAGAGTCAAAAGACTTCTAGACAATTACTTGTTCTAGGCCAAGTAGGAGTGGAGGTGGACAGGCATTCATTACTTCTTAAAATTATTATTTTATATTTCAAAAAAAGCTGACGAAACCAAAAGGCAAAGTTACAAGACGGACTTATTTTTAACTTCTATGTGTTGAGTTATTGTAAGCTTGGGTTTTGTTACAGACTTATAGCAATTAGTTATACAAAACATAAGCACTGTTCTGAAAAATAATTAAAAATATGCATATATACAGATATAGATATATTTATCTTCACAACTCATAATTGGGAGTATTATACCCAGGAGACTTTGTTATGAGGTATTTTTATCCTGTTAGTAAATATTTTCCTTTAATTCTATTGTAAGAAGAAAATTTTTATGGTTGGGTGGATGTAAAAGTGACACATCATAGTTTAGAAGGCAACTAAACTTGTTTTACCAGCTGTTTAGGCATTTTGTACCCCTTCTTGATTTGGAGGGTTTGACCTTGACCTAATTTTATCCCTCAAAACCAGCCCTTGCAATCTCATGCACCGGCCTCCTCCCTGCTGGGACCTGGGCCTGCAGGGACGCTGCTTGTATAGTTTCAGTAGCAGAGCATTAGCAGTGAAACAGATCCCGGCCAGGTGGGTTGCCAAATGAGGGAGATTCATATCTCTGGTCTTCAGAATAGCGTGATTTTTATTTCTGTGGAAGTAAAACAAAGAAAGAGAAATAATGCTTGTAGTTTGACAGAGTAATTTGTGGCCGGGCATGGCGGCTCGTATCTGCAATCTCAGCACTTTGGGATCCACTCAGGCAGGTGGATCACCTGAGATCAGGAGTTCAAGACCAGCTTGGCCAACATGGTGAAACCTCATGTCTACAAAAATGCAAAAATTAGCCGGGCATGATGGCACACCTGTAATCCCAGCTACTCAGGAGGCTGAAATGGGAGACTCGCTTGAACCCAGGAGGCGGAGGTTGCAGTGAGCCCAGATCCCGCCATTGCACTTTAGCCTGGGTGACAAAGAGAGACTCTGTCTTAAAAAAAAAAAAAAAGTAATTTGTATGTCAGAACAGAAAAAGAGACAGATTCTATTAGGATGCCAACTAAAAATATGAAGAAAAGTTATAATCTGGTACTCTCTAGAGGATTATTGCAGCCAAGAAATAATGATTTAATCTGCATTCAAAATAAAGTTAGGGCGAAATCTAGTATTAAGTGTTAAACTTTTACCTTGAAACAACTTCTGTAGCCACTTCTCTTTTTTAAAAAAAGGGAAATTATAGCAAGACCAATTTGCATACAAGGTAAGTTTTAGGTTTATTATGCTTACCTGATTATTTGCATAAAATGCAGCAAGAATCGATTGGCCATATAGACTCCTTTTAAGTTGGCTTTGCTGGAACTATACCTAACAATAGATTACTTTAGTTTAAGTCTTGGAAAAATAACCAGTGTCTCCAATTTGTTTTTTTAACTCTTATTGAACTTATGCAGAGAGCTATATTGTCACAAAATTACTATCTGAATTTTGGAGAACTCAAAAAGGTAAATTTGCTTACAAAAACATTCTTTAGTCATCCCCCAAAAATGACAAAATAAAAAATAAACATACTTTACCCAAATGACTTAAAAGAAAAAGATATTCTTAACCCTTCTTTAACCAGAGCAGCAGCTTCAAAACCAGATGCTTGTTTACTTTGGAAATGCCATTTACAAATCAAACAGCTCATGAGAGCTGTCTATCGGCCATGGTAGAATTTAGCAGCTCCTCACGATTGATTAGTCCTAGGAAAGAGGCTCTCTGCTTATTAGGTAGCAAGATTTTATGTAAACCATTTTTATTTTATCATAGAACTCTTTTGGGAAACATTATTTCTATTAGCATAGGGGTAGCTTCAGTTAATATTTCATAGCAAGGCAATAAATGCGCCACCAAGTGAAAATACTCTACTTCAATCATTGTCATTGAAAAGTACTCACAATTTTTGTCATCATCCCTGATAATTGTTCCACACAAAGGGCCAAGCAGTGCAGAATTTGTCCCGATTAGCAGCCCAGTTCCTACCCTGTACTTTGTGGGCTTAGGCGATTTTACCAGTTCCTATTTAGTGTGTTCAGATAACATTTCCTAAAAGAGCAGATTCACCTGCCCTCAGTTTTATAGTACTAGAAAAAGGAAAACCTCCCCCAGTTAGATATAGCACCCATTTCCATAATCTTCCAAAATAGAAAATTTTATAATTCTATTAAACTCTATGATTTTATGTTCTGGTCCCAGGAACACTTTTTCACACCCAGACCGTTTTACCTTTTCTGGTGAAAAGGGTTTGGGTTCCCAGCAGGAAGTTCCATCTGTAAGACCTATGAGGGACAGCAGATTTGATAATGCTTCTTAAACAATCGTGTGATTCTGTGGGAGGGGCACCCAGGTAAAAGGGGCCTCTTAGCCCCCAAATTTACCATGATCTTGGATAATAGGCATATTTGGTGGGAAGGCATCTCAGTTATCATAAAGCCAGTCCAACATGGCTTGCATTTGAAGCATGTTAATGCTTCACCTGGGGTGCTTCACTTGGTATTTAACAGAGAGAGTTGGGCAGTCCCCTTCTCAGGGCAAACAGACCTTACAGTGGCATTGATCCAGTTCACAAGGCTGATTCCTTTCTCAGGATAACCTTCTGTTCATTTGGATCACATACACTCATCAGTGATTGTTCAGTAGTGAGCTTTGGGTCCTGTATTAATCCAAACAAGCTCTTAAATTGTGTAGCATTTAAAATGAAACATTTTGTTCTTAAAGTGGTTATTTTATCCACTAGAGTAAAGATTTTTTAAAGAAGCCAAATGATATAAATCTACAAAATAGGAACAATTTCCATTATACCCTCTGGCTTTTAATGATTACTTGGCTTTACCACAGGGTTCAGAGTTAACTTTTGTTGCCCTGGCTTTTTTTTTTTTTAACCCACTTAGTTTTATCTGTAGAATTCTCTTTCATTATAAAGCCACTCTTAGTTTCTTAACCAAAAAACTTACATTTATTTAAAATTGACCTCCTTGTGTTTCATAAAATTTTACCAAAAGCTTATTTTATGCTCCAGTGATTTTAAATTTTAGCAACCCAAATCTCCAGTGGGAAAAAAACAAGTTTTTAACATGACTTTAAAATGTTAAATTACTGGGGAGAATTTTAAGATTAAATTCACCCAGTTTATTTTACCAATGATTACCAAGGTCATATGAATTAAAAGGCATTTGAGCTAGCTTCTACCAATCTGATAAGCACTTACATTTTTTAAGTTACTTGATTAGCACTCTTTCATGTAGTTTGGTAATGAATTATCACTTCCACAGGACAAAAATAAGATAGATATATAAAAGACATGCCAAATAAAAAGACAGGTTCAATTTATTTACCTGTTTTCGAAAAATTTATCTCACTTACTTTAGATAATTTATAAAAGTAACAGGAGCCAACAAAAGGTAAAGAAGAAAGCTATCATTCAAGGCCCTGCCTTTTCAAAAGAGAAGGAGTTGAACTTCTGAGATATGAATCTAAAGAATGTTAAAGAGACAGATGATAGAATTTTAAAGTTTAAAAACTTCACGCATTAAAAGTAAGACAAAGGCTAGGCATGGTGGCTCATACCTGTAATCCCAGCACTTTGGGAGGTTGAGGCAGGTAGATCACAAGGTCAGGAGTTTGATACCAGCCTAGCCAATATGGTGAAACCCTGTCTCTACTAAAAATACAAACATTAGCCAAGCGTGGTGGTGCGCACCTGTAGTCCCAGCTACTCGGGGGGCAGAAGCAGAAGAATCACTTGAACCTGGGAGGTGGAGGTTGCAGTGAGCTGAGACTGAGCCACTGCACTCCAGCCTGGGTGACAGAGTGAGACTCCATCTCAAAAAAAAAAAAAAATAGTCAAATATTTGTAATAACAATCTTGTTTTAACTCATTATTTAGTTTTGTATTAGTATATTTTTAAAATATCAAAGACCCATCTCTACAAAGACTATTATAATT
Source organism: Cebus imitator (assembly GCF_001604975.1). Lineage (NCBI taxonomy): Eukaryota > Metazoa > Chordata > Mammalia > Primates > Cebidae > Cebus > Cebus imitator. The sequence continues at coordinate 1,234,415 of NW_016107851.1, forward strand.
TCTTCTTCATTATAACCAACTGAATTAGACAACTGTCAAAGGTCTGTGAACTAGAGCAACTCCATCTTGAATAGGGGCTGGGTCAAATGAGGCTAAGACCTACTGGGCTGGGTTCCCAGTCAGGTAAGGCATGCTAAGTCGCAGGATGAAATAGGAAAGTGGTACAAGATACAGGGCATAAAGACCCTGTTGATAAAGCAGGTTGTAGTAAAGAAGCCACCTAAAACCCAACAAAACCAAGATGGCCTTGGGAGTGACCTCTGGTTGTCCTCACTGCTACACTCCTACAGTTACAAATGCCATGGCAATGTGAGAAAGTTACCCCATATGATCTAAAATGGGGAGGCATGAATAATCCACTCCTTGTTTAGCATGTAATCAAGAAATAAGCATAAAATAGAAAATCAGCAGCCATTGGGGCTGCTCTGCCTTATGGAGTAGCCATTCTTTATTTCTTTACTTTCCCCATAAATATGCTTTCTATTTGTGGGCTCACTGAATTCTTTCTTGCATGAGAGTCAAGAACCCTTTCTTGAGGTCTGGATCAGGACCTTTGTCCTACAGCACAACCTCTATAAAAATTTATTAGGGCTGGGAGCCATGACTCACACTTGTAATCCCAGTGCTGCGGGAGGCCAAGGAGGGCAGATCACCTTAGGTCAGGAGTTTGAGACCAGCCTGACCAACATGAGCAACCCCGTCTTTACTAAAAAATACAAAACATTAGCTGGGCATGGTGGTGCATGCCTGTAATCCCATCTACTTGGGAGGCTGAGTCAGGAGAAATGCTTGAACACAGGAGACAGAGGTTACAGTGAGCTGAGATCATGCCATTGCACTCCAAGACTGGGCAACAAGAGCAAAACTCAGTCACACACAAAAAATTTCTTTTTAGGAACCTTATGACTTATACAGAGCATTCACAATATGCTTAGACTCCCATTTTGTCCTAAATATCTAGTCATTTTATTTTAGGACAAAAATTCACTACACAAGATTCTTTCTTATATAAAATTTCTTTCCTTTTTACCTTCTTTACCAAAAATAACTCTCTATATTCTTAATTTTCTTTACATCTCTTATTTCCTGATTCCTTTACTTTGTTTTATACATAAACCTTAAGTAAGCTTGAATGAAACAAAGACATTTACCTTTAATAAGAACTTTTTAAAATATTTTACTGTAATTTTTAAATTGAAAATTACTGAGATATTTAATATCAGTTAAGTAACTTAGATCCTAAATTATGACGTCTGTTTACATTCATTCCATTACTTTTATCTGATTAATAGTTTACCTAGATTATTTACAAAAACTGTTAGCCGATATTTAAAGTTATTTTCTTATTAATCATTTCAATAGCTATAAATTTCAGGTATTTGCTTAAGTAATAAAATTTTGGTGAAATTTAAGGATATTTACATTAATAACTTAGAAATTAGTTTTGTTTTGTTTTTTTTTCATTAAGCCAACAATGTTTCATAAGTTGGCTGGGCATGGCAGCTCATGCTTGTAATCCCAGCACTTTGGGAGGCTGAGGTGGGCAGATCACGTAAGGTCAAGAGTTTGAGATCAGCCTGGCCAACATGGTGAAACCTCATCTTTACTAAAGATACAAAAATTAACCAGGCATGATGTCAGGTGCCTGTAGTCCCAGCTACTGGGGAGGCTGAGGCAGGAGAATTTCTTGAACCTGGGAGGTTGCAATGAGCAGAGATCACACCACTGCACTCCAGCCTTGGAAACAGAGTGAGACTCCATCTCAAAAAAAAAAAAAAAATCATAAGCATACACAAGCAAAGATCATTTTGTCTTGGGCTGGGTTTCATAGTTTATAACCCTTATGGAAAACCTGATAGTATTCTGCAGGAATAAGCACAAAACCACTTGATCAATAAATGCAAACAAAAGTGCTAATAATTCTTAAGACATTGCTAATATTATTTTACCAATAATTTTAAATTCAGTTATTTATTAAAGATGTTACTTAAGTCAAGTAAACATGAAAAGTATTTGACTCGTCTTTTTTTTTAAGTATCATCTAATTTAAACGCTTTTATTTTTTAAGCCAATTCATAACAGCTCTTTTATTTATTTTTAGTGAAACATTGTGTACACAACACATAAATATATAGATGTACAGAAGTACATCTTATGAATTCATAAAGATCTAGGCCAGGCATGGTGGCTTATGCCTGTAATCCCAAATTGCCCAGCATGGTCTTTCTTTTTTTAATATTTTCATTGTTCTGTAGTTTTAATAAACGTATTTTAATGGTACTGGCCACTTCAGATTTTTCTTGATAGTAACTAGGGTATAAATGATTTGATTGTTTAACCCAACAAAGCTTTTAAAGATTTTCTCATAGAGGAAAATGTTAAAATATCACTCTCAAAGGATGTCTATGTCTCGGCCAGAAATATTACTCAGTGAGAAATAATTTTAGGCAGTAGGGAGAGCTCCTTATCTTTGCAAGGGCATTTACTGCCCTAAATGCATTTTGATTCATAGGGAAGAGAGCAATTCCAATCTGGTCCACCTACATGATAACCAAGGCTGGAATCCGGTTCCAGCTGGGCCTGCAGACAGCAGCAGACTCAGGTGACCAGGGAGGAACCTGGTTTAGCTTCATTCCCTTCATAATTCTCCAAGGACAAGGCTCCCACCCTTCCAAGCAGGCAAGACTATGGTCAAGCCCATGCCTTTCCCTACACATTAACAACTGTCATAAGTTTATGTGTTTCCTTTTAGAAGGAGGATGCATTCAGACACATCTGTGTTTCCACAGACGTACATTCAGGAATATGGAGCCTCGCAGCTGGGAGTGTGTGCCTGCTCGACACAGCTATGTTCCTATCCTGATGTGTTTTCTCTCAACAACGTCTTGGAGGGTTTTCCATGTGAGTGTATGTAGGTCCAACTTGATCTCCGTAACTGCTGCATGGTGTGTCATGGTATGCAAGCACCACAACATATTTAGCCAGACCCTGACTGATGGGCATTTAGGTTATTGCCAATTATCCACTGTTCCATTGACATGGAAATCTTGCAAGATAAAGTTGAAAGGTAATTCAGTGGCACCCGAGGCTCTCTGTAGTGCGTTCTCCAGCTGTTTCTGAAGTCTCACCTCCCAGCAACGTGCCCTTCCCCAAATAGTACACTCCAGTCAAACTAGTCTAACATGATTTTCTAGGTCAAAATCTGCACAGGTTAATCCTTCCATGCAGAAAGCCCACTTCTCTTCTTTATCTCTTTCTAAATTTGGCCTGTCTTAGAAGGCTGTCTCTATTCCCACCTTCTGTGAAGACTTTCCTCTTCCCTGGGCTCCCACCCTGTGGTAACCTCTCTTTCACCAAATGTCTATTGCATTCTGTATGGCTCATTCAATATTTGTACACTTTTTTGTGTAATAATATTTCATGAGATTAACAATTCTCATGTCCTCAACTAGAAGCTAATTTCTTGACGTTAGATAACTCTTCTTGCCTTTTAGCTAAAGTCTCAGCTCTATTTTCTTTCCTCTCTCTAGGCATCCCTTGCCCCAGAGCTAAATAAGTCTGTCCACATTATTCCTCTGCTCACAAAGCAATATGATGACGGTGATGATGCTGCTGCGGCCATTCTCAATGGCTCCCTCATGAGTGGCATCACCAGCCTTCCTCAAATCAAGTATCACAACAAGGAGAGCATCTTCCAAGGTGACTCCTGCCTTAGGCCTGCAAAAGCCCTCCCTTTTCCATTCCTCCTCTCCAAGTAGAGCCTGTTAGTTGGGAAAAGCTACACTACATTGTCACAAGTAAATTCCAAAGTCTTAGAGGTGCAACCCAGTGTGGATCTTCCTCACTTACCTCACACCCAGCCATGGGTTAGGATGGCCTCCTTGGCAGCTCCTGCTCCTCCAGCAGCCCTGCCATCTCCAGTCTTTACTTGCAGCCACACAGCTGGAAGGAAGCACGTGCCCAGGACTCACACTCACTCCTCACTGCTTCCAGCCAGGTGAGCACCGCACTTTCGCTCACTGCCCACAGCCTCTACTTGTCCCACGGCCCTGCATAACTGAAGTGGAGACTGGGAAGCGCAGGGCACACAGAACACCTGAAAAGCACTCCTGTCTGTGCCCTGGAGCTGCTGGGATCAACTCGGGGCTCTAAGAAATGGAGGCAGCAGGAAGCTAGGAAAGGCAGGGAGTGGCTGGAAACATTGATCCAGGGCCAGGGCCTCAATCAAAAACCTCTGCCCCGATACCTCTGGGAATGCCTACTTGGTCTCCCTGCTTCCAGTTCTACCAATGACAGAAAAAAAAAATAATAAAAAGAAATGAACAAAGCCTCGAGAAATATGGAACTATGTGGAAAGATCAAACCTACATTTGATTGGTGTACCTGAAAGTGACTGGGAGAATGAAACCAAGTTGGAAAACATACCTGGGATATGGTCCAGGAGAACTTCCCCAACCTAGCAAGATAGGCCAACATTCAAATTCAGGAAATACAGAGAACACCACAGAGATACTCCTCGAGAAGAGCAACCCCAAGACACATAATTGTCAGATTCACCAAGGTTGAGATGAAGGAAAAACTGTTAAGGGCAGCCAGAGACAAAGGTTGGGTTACTCACAAAGGGAAGCCCATTAGACTAACAGCAGATCTCTCTGCAGAAACCCTATAAGTCAGAAGAGATTGGGGGCCAATATTCAACATTCTTAAAGGAAAGAATTTTCAACCCAGAATTTCATATCCAGCCAAACTAAGCTTCATAAGTGAAGGAGAAATAAAATCCTTTATAGATAAACAAATGCTATGAGATTTTGTTACCACCAGACCTGCCTTAAAATAGCTCCTGAAGGAAACACTTAAACATGGAAAGGAAAAATCAGTACCAGTCACTGCAAAAACATACCAAATGGTAAAGACTATCAACACTATAAAGAAACTGTATCAACTAACAAGCAAAATAACCAGCTAGCATCACAATGACAGGATCATATTCACACATAACAATATTAACTGTAAATGCAAATGGGCTAAATTCCCCAATCAAAAGACACAGACTGGCAAATTGGATAAAAAGTCAAGACTTATCAGTGTACTGTATCCAGGAAACCCATCTCATGAGCAAACACTCACATAGGCTCAAAATAAAAGGATGGAGGAATATTTACCAAGTGAATGGAAAGCAAAAAAGAAAAAAAAAAAAAAAGCAGGGGTTGCAATCCTAGTCTCTGATAAAACAGACTTTTAACCAACAAAGATCAAAAAAGCAAAGAAAGGGGATTACATAATGGTAAAGGGATCAATGCAACAAGAAAAGCTAACTATCCTAAATATATATGCACCCAATACAGGAGCACCCAGATTCATAAAGCAAGTTCCTAGAGACCTACAAAGAGACATAGACTCCTACATGACATTAGTGGTAGACTTTAACACCCCACTTCAATATTAGACAGATCAATGAGAGAGAAAATTAACAAGGATATTCAGGACTTGAACTCAGCTCTGGACCAAGCAGACCTAGTAGACATCTACAGAGCTCTCCACCACACCTTTATACAATATGCATTCTTCTCAGCACCACATCCAACTTATTCTAAAATTGACTACATAATTGGAAAAAAAAAAAAAAACACTCCTTAATAAATGCAAAAGAATGGAAAATGTAACAGTCTGTCAGACCACAGAGCAATCAAATTAGAACTCAGGATTAAGAAACTCACTCAAAACCATACAACTACATGGAAACTGAACAACCTTCTCCTGAATGACTACTGGGTAAATAACGAAATTAAGATACAAATAAATAAGTCCTTTGAAACCAATGAGAACAAAGACCCAATGTATCGGAATCTCTGGGACACATTTAAAGCAGTGTCTAGAGGGAAATTTATAGCACTAAACACTTACGGGAGAAACTGGAAAGATCTAAAATTGATATACTAACATCACAGTTAAAAGAACTAGAGAAGCAAGAGCAAACAAATTCAAAAGCTAGCAGAAGACAAGAAATAACTAAGACCAGAGCAGAACTGAAGGAGACAAAGACATGAAAAACCTTCAAAAAAATCAGTGAACCTAGGAGCTGGTTTTTTGAAAAGATCAACAAAACAGATAGACTACTAGCCAGACTAATAAAGAAGAAAAGAGAGAAGAATCAAATAGACACAATAAAAAATAATAAAGGGGACATCACTACTGATCCCACAGAAATACAAACTATCATCAGAAAATACTATAAACACCTTTACACAAACAAAGTAGAAAAACTAAAAGAAATGGACAAATTCCTGGACACATACACCCTCCCAAGACTAAACCAGGAAGAAGCCAAATCCCTGAATAGACCAATAACAAGTTCTGGAATTGAGGCAGCAATTAATAGCCTACCAACCAAAAAAGGCAAAGGACCAGACAGATTCACAGCCAAATTCTGCCAAAGGTACAAAGAGGAGCTGATACCACTTTTTCTGAAACTATTCCAAACAATAGAAAAAGAGGGACTCCTCCCTAACTCATTGTATGAGGCCAGCATCATCCTGATACCAAAACCTGGCAGAGCCACAAAAAAAACCCAAAAAATTTCAGGCCAATATCCCTGATGAACACTGATGCGAAAATCCTCAATAAAATGCTGGCAAGCCAAAGCCAGCAGAACATCAAAAAGCTTATCTACCACGATCAAGTTGGCTTCATCCCTGGGATGCAAGGTTGGTTCAACATATGCAAATCAATAAATGTAATCCATCATATAAACAGAACCAATGACAAAAACCACATGATTATCTCAATAGATGCAGAAAAGGCCTTAATAAAATCAACACTACTTCATGTTAAAAACTCTCAATAAACTAGGTATTGATGGAACATATCTCAAAACAACAAGAGCTATTTATGACAAACCCACAGCCAGTATCATATGGAATGGGCAAAAGCTGGAAGCATTCCCTTTGAAAACCAGCACAAGACAAGGATGCCCTCTGTCACCACTCCTATTCAACGTAGTATTGGAAGTTCTGGCCAGGGCAATCAGGCAAGAGAAAGAAATAAAGGGTATTCAAATAGGAAGAGAGGAAGTCAAATTGTCTCTGTTTGCAGATGTCATGATGGTGTATTTAGAAGATCCCATCATCTCAGCTCCAAATCTCCTTAAGTTGATAAGCAAATTCAGCAGTATCAGGTTACAAAATCAATATGCAAAAATCACAAGCATCCCTAGACGCCAATAATAAACAAACAAAGAGCCAAATCATGAGTGAACTCCCATTCACAATTGCTACAAAGAGAATAAAATACCTAGGAATACAACTTAAAGGGACGTGAAGGACCTCTTCAAGGAGAACTACAAACCACTGCTCAAGGAAATAAGAGAGGACACATAGAGATGAAAAAACATTCCATGCTCATGGTTAGGAAGAATCAATATTGTGAAAATGGCCATACTACCCAAAGTAACTCATAGATTCAATTCTATTCTCATTGACTTTCCTCACAGAATTAGGAAAAACTGCTTCAAATTTCATATGGAACTAAAAAAGAGCCTGTATAGCCAGACAATCCTAGGCAAAAAGAACAAAGCTGGAGGCATCACACTATCTGACTTCAAACTATACTACAAGGCTACAGTAACCAAAATAGCATGGTACTGGTACCAGAACAGATATATAGACCAATGGAACAGATCAGAGGCCTCAGAAATAACACCACAAATCTACAACCATCTGATCTTTGACAAACCTGACAAAAACAAGCAATGGGGAAAGGGTCCCCTATTTAATAAATGGTGTTGGGAAAACTGGCTAGCAATATGCAGAAAACTGAAACTAGACCCCTTTCTTATACCTTATACAAAAATTAACCCAAAATAGATTAAAGACTTAAACATAAGACCTAAAACCATAAAAACACTAGAAGAAAACCTCAGCAATACCATTCAGGGCATAGGCATGGGCAAAGACTTCATGACTAAAACACCAAAAACAACAGTGACAAAAGCCAAAATTGACAAATGGGACCTAATTAAACTAAAGAGCTTCTGCACAGCAAATGGAACTATTATCAGAGTGAACAGGCAACCTACAGAATGGGAGAAAATTTTTGCAATCTATCCAGCTGACAAAGATCTACAAAGAACTTAAACAAATTTACAAGAGAAAATCCCATCAAAAAGTGGGCAAAGGCTATGAACAGGCACTTCTCAAAAGAAGACATTGATGTGGCCAACAAACATATGATAAAAAGCTCATTATCACTGGCCATTAGAGAAATACAAATCAAAACTACAATGAGATACCATCTCATGCCAGTTAGAATGGTGATCATTAAAAAGTCAGGAAATAACAGATGTTGGAGAGGATGTGGAGGAATAGAAATGCTTCTACACTGTTGGTGGGAGTGTAATTTAGTTCAGCCATTGTGGAAAACAATGTGGCAATTCCTCAAGGATCTAGAACTAGGAATGCCATTTGACCCAGCAATCCCATTACTGGGTATATACCCAAATGATTATAAATCATTCTACTATAAAGACACATGCACACATATGTTTATTGTGGCACTGTTCACAATAGCAAAGACTTGGAACCAACCCTAAAAAAAATGTGGCACATATACACCATGGGATACTGTGCAGCCATAAAAAGGATGAGTTCATGTCCTTTGCAGGGACATGGATGAAGCTGGAAACCATCATTCTCAGCAAACTAACACAGGAACAGAAAACCAAACACCGCATGTTCTCACTCATAAGTGGGTGTTGAACAATGAGAGCACATGGGCACAGGGAGGGGAACATCACACACCAGGGCCTGTTTGAGGGTGGAGAAATATAGCATTAGGAGAAATACCTAATGTAGATGACAGGTTGATGGATGCAGGACACCATCATGGCACATGTATACCTATGTAACAAACGTGCACTGTCTGCTCATGTATCTCAGAACTTAAAGTATAATAATAAAAAGAAAAAGAAAAGAAAATTGTAGGTCCTCTGAGAAGTCTAAGTGGCCTCCTCTCTCTCTTTCCAAATAAATCAAAGAGGGTTTTCCCCACAACCCCTAGGTGAGGTCAATGAAAGAAGAGGCACTTTGTGTGGAGAAAATTAAGAGGAGTCTTGGAGCATGTATAACTGTAGAAAGTGGGCATTCCTGGGCATGGTGCAGCCACCATGCAGTGCTTCAGGTGACATAGAGTGGACAGCAGCAACTTGGGAGGAGTAGACTCACTTCCCCTCCTCCCCTCCTCCCCTCCTCCCCTTTTCCTTTTTCCTTTTTTCTTTCCTATTTCCTTTTTCTCTTCCCCATTCCCTTCCTCCCCCTCCTCTCCTCCTTCCTCTCCTCCCCTCCTCCTCCTCCTTCCCTCCTCCTTTTCTTTCCCTCCTCCCCTCCTCCCTTCCTCCCCCTCCTTCCCTTCTTTGCTTCTCCCTCACTTCCTCACCCCTGTCTCATCGCCCTGCTGCTGGAGCACAGGTTTCAAGTTGGCTGCATACTTAGCCGTAATCTCATGAGAACCATGGCAGAGTTAAAAATTAATTCAATTGGCATATTTCAACTACTTTGTGGATTACATAGGATTTTCTAAATCTCCCTGGGGATTCAAACAGCAACTTCAACTCTTTCTATGGAACAAAATAATAATTTTGGTCTAAATTCCAAAGTCCAGGATTATGCTTTTTAAAATAAAGCCTATTTTCTGTTTTCTGATTATAAAAGTAATACCTGTAACACTGGACTTTGAAAAATATGGGGAAATATACAGAAACCAATATAAATCATCCATAGTTTCATGTTAGAAATACAACTCATTCCTTAATTGGGACAGTGCACGCTGCCAGCCACCAGGCAAAATTCATGTTTTTGGCTCCCTGGGTCCACAGCTGGAACTGATTTCCAGCGTCTATGGCCATCAGATCCAGCTGAGGACTGCCTCCTAGCCAGCGAACCTGAATAGTGGTTGTACAGGCTCCTTCTAGGAGTGGCCCAAGGAGACCCTCCATACCTGCCCTTTACAGGCCCTTCCCCTCAGGCCAGCCAGGTGGAAGGTACTCTCTGAGGCAACCTTGGAAGCCACATATTGAAGACAGAAGTGCCAGTCAGCCTGGTCCTGCCATAGCTCTGTGGAGGAGGTCCCATGCTGATCAGCTCGCCCACCCTTAGTGCAGAGTAAGAAAAGTGCTCTTCTGTCTGGGCGTGGTGGCTCACACCTGTAATCCCAGCACTTTGGGAGGCCAAGGCAGATGGATCACTTGAGGCCAGGAGTTTGAGACCAGCCTGACCAACATCGTGAA
>NW_016107851.1:1244718-1251951 GCF_001604975.1 Cebus imitator
AAAAAAAAAAAAAAAAAGGCAGCCTTGGTGGCACTACTCAGGAGGCTGAAGCAGGAGAATCACTTGAACTGAGGAGGTGGAGGTTGTAGTGAGCAGAGATTGTGGCTCTGCACTCCAGCCTGGTGAGCGAGCCTCCATCTCAAAGAAAAAAAAAGAAAAAGAAAAGTTCCCTTCTCCCACATGACAGTTGTCCTGCATTTGGGGTCTGCTCCTCTCTACATTACCCTACTCTGCTAACATGGCTAAGGACTGCCTCGATATCTCTCCTAAACTGCACGCTGTCCACTGCAGCCCCAGCATGCACAGCAGGCCCTCAGCAAACTCAGTTTTTTCACACGGAAATGGTTCCTGTGGGACTCTTTCCCTGACAGCTGCAGAAGCTTCAGGGCTGGAGCAGAGGCCTTGCTGCCCAAGAGCCCTACTGCCAGCCTCACTGGAAAGCCTTCAGTGGCCTCTGGAGTTCTCCCTTTCTCCTTTCCTCCGCTGAAGAACAAGACCATAAACCTTTCAAAAGCACAGTGAGGTCTAACAGAAAAAGAGTTTAATACTTATTTCACAATTCCAGAGCGTCTGGGGAAACATCCCATCATCATATCTAAATCCTAACCAGTATCTTCTAGCAGAACTTTTGGTACATCAAGCAGACATTGACGGATTGACGGAGACACAACATCCCGTCTGCAGCACACACTAGTGCCAAGCACGTGGACGGGTGGCTTGGAACACGCGCAAAGGCAAATGCTCTGCAAGTCAAGAGAAAGAACAACAGAAAGGGAACCTAGAGGACTGAGAATGAAGAGCAAGACAATACAAGAAAGAAAATGTTTCCACCATTTGGGGGAAAAAAACCAAAAGAGAAACATTGACTTTGATCTCCATTGTTAAAAAGAAAAAGAAAAAAACCAGAAACATATATTAAGGAAACAGTAAAAAGATGAGAACAAAACAATAAAAGGAAAGCTGAAGATCCAGGTAAAAGCCCAGAAGGTTTCAGCCTCTCCATCACTACTGGCTGGGGAGGCTGGGGAGGCGGGGCAAGGCCAGGTTATCTACAGTTGCTGGAGGTAATGAGCCCCCGGGACCTTTCACCCACTTTCTCATCAGTGAACATACCTGGGCCTGGGGTTATGCTAACTATTCTGGAATTGCCTTTTCAAACCAGTTTAACAGCTTGCTCAAGCCACAGTGATGCAGGGCCAAGACAAAAGGAAACGGAAGCATGCTAGGATCATTGCAGGATCATTCAAAAACACCCTGAAACTGCACCTTCCACCACCAAACAGACTAACAGATGGAGATGGTGTCTGCCAAGAGGACTTACGGCCCAATGCCCAGCCCTCCAGCTGAAGTCAGACCCTGACAAGCTCGGTGTGGGACCAGGCGGGACCCCAGCAATCATGTTAATGTGAGAGGCAGGAGGGTGTTTGGGGCAGGTCCTAAGCCCTTGCCACTGCACACCAGTTTCCTAGAACCACAGGGCTCCATCGGTGTCGAAGCAAACAGTGGGACCAGACAGGACTGTGAGAAGGTTCTAGAATCAAGTGCATCACCCTGCACATCTTGAAGGAGAGCTACTGTGTGCTGTGGAAGACACCCCTCCCTGGGCATGGTCAGCATCTACTTGGGCAGTACTATGCTGTCCCAGGGTCTTGCCCTGCAAAGCACACTTCAGGGCACAGCCCCTTCCTGGTAAGTCTCATGCATGCCAGGCCACCAAGAACCTGCCAGCCCCCAGTAGGCTGGCTCCTACACTCAGTCCCCCAGCTTCATCTCAGAACTGTTTTGTGTTGACACAGTGAGAAGCACCTTACGTGATGTAAACTAACACCAGGACCAGCCTTCCACAAAACTGTGAGGTGGGCAGAGTCTACGTCTCCCATTCTCCCACTTCTGTGTCTCCTTCATCCAGCCTTCCATCCCATCATGGCCTTGCCTCTGGCCACCGGCATCCCTCTAAAATGACCAGCTGCTGCTGGCTGAGGATATGTATGTCCCTTAGAAATAAAAAATCCATAAGGAGGAAACAAGAATGGTAGGATTTCAGGCCCTTGAAAGATATTGGAAAGACATAGGCAGGTACCTGCTAGATGCTTCCCAAACCATGTGGGTATGAACAACTCTACCTGTTTTAGACTCTTCATGCCCAGGGACATGAGTCTCCAAAGCTGACACACTTTCTTGGTTCTAGAAAGTCTTGAAAGTCCAGCTGTGGAAGCAGGTGTGGTGCATCACCTTGGAAGGGCAAACCGTTAACTCCGTCTGCTCCTGCAGCCCGCATCAGTCCAAGCCGGACAGTTGATCTGGACATTCCATGCAAAGAACTGCTAATGCAACCACAAAGAAACCAAATTTGAAGAAAACCCAGGAGATGTTGCTGTGCTGTCCAGGCTGGTCTTGAACTCCTGGCCTCAAGCGATCTGCCCGCTTCAGCCTCCCAAAGTGCTAGAATTACAGGTATGAGCCACCTCTGTTGTCCTCTGCCTTCCAGACCCTTCCACATTCTGCAAGAGACCCTATCAAAAGAAACAGCAGGGATCAAAGAGGAAAAGCAGGAGGGAAACAAGGGCTGGATGGTCCCTGTGCTGGGATGTCAGCCCTGAAGACCAGGAAGCCACCACAGGCAAAGCCCTGCAGGGAGCACCTCTCAACCCACAGCCTTCCTGCCAACCAGGTGAGAGGGTGTAGCTCCAAGAAAAAACCAAGTGGCACTCACAGTTGCTATTGGCAGCTTTCCAATTCTTTATCCGAAGTTCTTTTCTGTATGCTGAACTACCCCTTGGGCAAGTTTGTCTGACTCCAGGCAACTACGTTCCTACTGAGCAGTATAAAGATGCCTGTTGAGAGAGAGTGATTCCTCAGTCCCCACCCATTAAACCACTGACACCAAGGCCACTGGAGGAAGTCACCATCCTACATTGTTCTTCTCATTGCCTATTTCTTGGGTGAAATGGGTCTCCATGAGCACAGATCCCAGGAGTCAGGGTCTCAGTTGATACAAGATGGGGTGCAGCAACAAAGAAGGTAGACAAAACACAGATCAGTGTAAATGAACTAAATCCACCTATTAAAAGACTGAAACACATGTAATCCCAGTGCTTTGGGAGCCGAGGACAAAGGGTAGTTTGAAGACAAGAGTTTGAGACAAGCCTGGGCAACACAGCAAGACCCATATCAAAAAATTTTTTTAAAACTTAGCTGGGTGTGGTGGCACACTCCTGCAGTCCATGTTACTTGGGAGGATGTCTTGAGCCCAGGAGTTGGAGGCTGCAGTGAGCCACGATCGCACCACTGCAATGTAGCCTGGGTGACAGAGTGAGATTCCCTCAAAACAACAACAGCAACCAAAAAACCCTTCAGTTTGTGTTGTTTTTCAGATCCACCTGTGTATTACTTACAAAAGGCAAACCTTAGAAGAAACCACCATGGAAAGATTGAAAATAAATGAATGGACAGCAGTCTATCATATACTATCAAAAGAAAGTATGTGTCACAATGCAAATACCAGAAAAATAGAAGATAGGGCAAAAAAATTATTAAGTGAGTTAGAGGAACACTACTTAATAATAAGAGGAGAAACTGATCAGGATGTCCTAATGACATATCAAATGATAGAGCCTTGAAATCATAAAGCAAAAGCTGACAAATTACAAGAAGAAATTCACAAATCCACAATTATAACAGGAAATTTTAAGATACCCTGAATAAAAAACTAAAGGATTAAATGTATAATTAATTAAATGACAGAATGATGGAACAATGGCATTAAGAGCCTAATCTAAAGGTTCCCAAACTCTGCACTGAGGCACCCCAGAGTGCTGAAGTGGAGTCACGAGCTGCTGGAGACTCTGCTGCAGAAGACTTTACGTTTCCATGGAAACAGCCTCACACAACATCTGGGCAGGATCCACACAAGCTTTGAGTTTAAGAGCTCATAGTTTCCATATCAGATCAAACTACATTCTTTTCATAACCTCTTATCTTTGTGAAGCTGGGTTTTCAGTCATTGCTGTGATAAACAGTAAGTAGCATGGGAAAATCACAATGAACAAGGGATGAGCGTGGCAGGAGCCTCCAACCTGCTTCCAAGAGTTGAGAAGCGGTACAGCACCCAACAGACACACGCGTCTCACGACGAGGCAATTGTGGTTATGTTAGAAGCTAAAAATATTTTTTCTTTCATTTACTGTACAAGTATTATTTTTTAAACAGCTACAAGTCGTTAGGACACAAATGCTAATTAAGTCAGTTGGATTTAACTACTTAATAAACAAAACCATGAGGTATTTCTTTTGGTCTGGGGGTACTACACAAATAATTACTGAGTCACTAAGGGTGATGTGAGCAGAGAAAGTTTGGGAATCTCTGCCTTAATCAAATAATACATATAGAAGCTTACACTCCAAAATTGGAAATACCTAGCATTTTGAGAGGCCAAGCCCAGAGGACTGCTTCAGCCCAGGAATTCGAGACCAGCCTGGGCAACATAGCAAGATAAGATGTTAATAATAGAGGAAAGTGTATATTGCGGGCGGAGGAGATGGGAATTCTCTGTATTTTCTATCTGCTCACTTTCTCTGTAAATCTAAAACTTCTAAAAAATAGTCTAGTAATTAAAAAGCCACATGATTACTTCATATAGATGCAAAAACTAATTAAAATTCAACAGTTGTTCATTATTTGTAAAACAGTAGGTTATATTGATTGACTCTATTATTGAATAAATACATGGATTATTATTATTATTGTTTTTTTTTTTTTGAGACGGAGTTTCACTCTTGTTACCCAGGCTGGAGTGCAATGGCACGATCTTGGCTCACAGCAACCTCCGCCTCCTGGGTTCAGGCAATTCTCCTGCCTCAGCCTCCTGAGTAGCTGGGATTACAGGCACGTGCCACCATGCCCAGCTAATTTTTTGTATTTTTAGTAGAGGCGGGGTTTCACCATGCTGACCAGGATGGTCTCGATCTCTTGACCTCGTGATCCACCCCCCTCGGCCTCTCAAAGTGCTAGGATTACAGGCGTGAGCCACCGCGCCCAGCCCATGGATTATTTTTAAAAAGCTCTTGGCAGGCTGAGCACGGTGGCTCACACCTGTAATCTTAGCACTTTGGAAGGCCAAAAGAGAAGGATTGCTTGAGCCCAGGAGCTCAAGACCAGCCTGGGCAACATACTGAAACCCTACCTCAATAAAAAATGCAAAAATTAGCCGGGTATGGTGGTGCGGGCCTGTAGTCGTGGCTGAGGTGGGAGGATCGCTTGAGCCCAGGAGATTGAGGCTGCAGTGAGCTGAGATCACACCACTGCACTCCAGCATGGGTGACAGAGTGAGACCCTGTCATAAAAAATAAATAAATAATAAAAGCTCTTGGCAAATGCGGAATTAGAAAGAATTACCTAACCCAATAAAGGATATCTACCAAAAACATCAAACTCAATTGTGAAACATTAGAAGCATCCCATTTAAAATCAGCAGCAAGACACGGGTGACTGCCCTCACCAACCGATTCAACATTATACTGAAGGTTAACTCAGTGCAATAAGATAAAGAAGCAAAAGATGTTAGGATTGGGGACAAGTGGAGAAAAGACATTATTTGCAAATGACACACTTGTTTACCAACTAAATCAAAGCAAATCCAGAGCAGCTATGGACTACAACTCCATTGCCTGCCTCTGGCCTCAAAAGAACAGAGGCTGTGGCTCAAGTCTTTCAGTTTCTCAAGTCCAGTCCGTCTACTGCTACGCCTCCTCCATTCTACCAAGGGTATCCTCCGTCCGCCTCTCCACTGTAGAGGAGAAGGGAAACGGAGAATTCAGCAGGTCCTTCTGCAAGTTCCTTAGGATGTGCTGGCTCAGCAGTTTGGAGAAAAGAACTAAAAGGTTTGTGTCATTCACAACCCAAGCCAAACTTCATGACATACAGTACCAAACAAGCCAGTAGTGTGACTGTGCCCATGAGCCCTGAATTCCCCAAACGCCTCCCCCAAAGCCCCTAATGCCTATAGTTAGGGCTTCCTTCCCCCACGTCACACCCACAGCAGCTTTGTCCCTCTAGGGGACGGAGGACTCTGTAAACAGGTTTCTCCCAACACCTTAAACCCCATAACTTCCTCTGTACCACCCAGTCCCAATACTAGGGAAAGTTGAGGTGGTACCCAATATACCAACCAATACTGACATTCTATCACCTGGAAAATGGATTTTGAATAGAAATTAAACATAGTTACAAAAAAAATAAAGAAAGCTCTATTTCTCACACACCCAAGCTTGTGGTCTGAGTCTCATCCTCACTACTTGAGCACTATAAATACTCAGGATTCATGACCCTTAACTTTAGCCCCGGGTTCCACAGCTTAAGAGCTCCGTAAGTCCCCAGCAAGCTGTAAAGCTGACAGCTTCTCAGAACAAAGATGGTGGAAGGGGAAGTAGAAACTTTCATATTTACATTATACAGTACTAGATTGCCTTTGTAATTAAAATTTTTTATTTAAAAATAAACTCATCATTCTTGGCTTTTGCCCTCAGATGAAAAAATTACATAAGGAAACCAAATCTCGGGTAGTAACAACACATTTTACACGTCTGGCCTTGAAGATGTAAAAAAATTTACAACCTATATTAGAATCCATATTTATGTAGACTTTGTGAGAAGACAAATAAAAATCTATTTTAAGGATATGGCAAACTCATAAAGAAAAATACAAAGTTCAAATCTCATAGATGTATTTCTGAGGAACTTTCTCTTCCTCCTTATACTCAGGAGTTTTATCTAGTTTGGGAGGAGCCATGCCTCTGACCTGGAAAACTTTTTTAAACGGATACATCATAATTATACATACATATGGGATGTATGTGATATTTTGATGCACACATATAATGTGTAATGATTAAATCCAAATAATTAGGAGCTTCATCACCACAAACTTTCATTTCTTTGTGTTGGAAATATTGCAAATCTTCTCTTGTAGCTATTTAAAAATATACAATAAACTGGATAACTATAGTCACCCTACTATGTTACCGAACACTAGGACTTACTCTGACTGTATGTTTGTACCAATTAATCAAACTTTCTCCATCCCCTACACCCTTCCAAGTCTCCAGTAAACACCAGTCTACTCCACCTCCATGAGATGAAATCTCTCAGCTTCCACATATGAGTGAGAATATGTGATATTTGTCGTTCTGGGCCTGGCTTATTTCACTTAACATACTGTCCTCTAGGCTCATCCAC
>NW_016107851.1:1252833-1265534 GCF_001604975.1 Cebus imitator
ACATGCAAAATTGTTGCATAGGAACACACGTGGCAGTGTGATTTGCTGCCTTCCTCCCCATCACCTACATCTGGCATTTCTCCCCTTGCCATCTCTCCCCAGCTTCCCACCCCCCACCGTCCCTCCCCTATTTCCCCCCAACTGATCCCAGTGTGCATGTATGTCTTCTTTTGAGAAATATCTGTTCAGATCATTTATTATTTTTAACTCAGATTATTTAGGTTTATTTGCTGTTGAGTTCTGGTTATAAACTGTTTGTCAGATGAATCATTTGTGAATGATTATTCCTGTTCTGTAAGTTGTCTCTCTGTCCATTGCTTTCTTTGCTGTGCAGAAGCTTTTTAGGTTGATGTGATCCCATTTGTCTATTTTTTTAGAATAATAAATTTTGTACTTCATTACTTACTAACTCATTTTTTCTGGCAGGAACTTTCCAGGACCTTCTAATTCATCTCCACTGCCAGAGTTGATAAACTGAGTTTTCCAGGCTTCCAAGAAAAGCATGATGCATATCACCTGTCTGAAAGTGTTCTACTATCTACCTCCACCTTGTCTGCTCTGTCATCTCCAGTCCAGTCACTGTGGCACTGCTATTTCCCCATAACTAGGAGATGGGAAGTACATTTGCTCAGCTATAATTGCCACCTCCTGGGAATTACTGGACCAAAAGATGTAAAGAAGATTGTGGCCACCATTATGTACAACAGGATTGGTTTACAGAAGGACGAGACTGATTCATAATGCACCTAAAAATGTGTAAGAACATTTGTTATCCTAAAGCTCTGCTATCATTTCAATGGCTCTTTTCCTAAAATTGATTTAATTTCATAAAGCACATGTTGATCTTAAAAGATGCACCCCCTCAACCATCAGAAAGCATCTTTTCCCAAATACAGTCATGTGGCACATAATGATTCAGTCAATGACAATGGTCCCTTGAGATTTTGATGGAGTTGAAAAATTCCTGTCATCTAGAGAGGTAGCTCTCATAACACCATAGCATTATAACACATCACTCGGATGTTTGTAGTGATGCTGTTACAAATAAACCTACTTTGCTGCCTGTAGGGCTCTAGGGCCCCACAGGGTCGTGGGGTGTCCCTTATGCTGTGCTGAGGTGCAGGATCCAAGAAGTAAAGAGACAGGACACTGAAGAACTGGTGAAGAGCATCTGGACTTGGGGGACCACACCACCTGTGAGCAGAGATCAGCAAGAACCCCAAATGCCCAGGAGCATCTGTATTTATTAGGTACAAGCAGGGGGCAGGGTCGTGAGTGAGGTCATCATCTATAGGCTTAGTGATCGGGCATACATAATCATGTGAGTCACAAGCGAGGGGGCCACCCCATTATGTCACCTGGACAGAGAGGTGAGCTATGCGCAGTAGGGGGCCATGGCATGAGCAGTAGTAAAGGGTCGTGTACAGAAAAGGGGTCCGGCCCATTAGGTCACTGAGGTAAGGAGATGGGCTGTGTGCAACAGGTGTCGTGCGCAACACTTCTTATCTCGGGGCTGGAGACTTCAAAGGTTTTCTAATAGAAGGATACTGTTAGCCAATGCAGTGGGAGCTGACAGACTTGTGCTCTTCTCTTAAGATATTTATGGGAGGATGATTTGAGCTAGCACAGAAGCGAGAAAACACTGACAGGGTGTACAGCCACCATAACTGGTCACACCAGAGGGCTTCTTCTCCCTCGGTTATTTCCATGCTCTCAGGCCTGAGGCCTACTTTCCACAGGAACTGGATGCAAGGCACTACAGCTCCTTTATCAGGAGGAGAGGCTCTTGCTCCAAGCCTGCCACACAGTGTAAGCCCTTTCAGGCAGGGACGCCACCACCTGGGTCTTTGGTTCTTGTCCTGGTCTGGCTGTTTTCCCAGGTACTGTTTCTGTTCTGTGACTGCTCTAGGCATTCCTCCTACTACAAACAACTATATGGTTATATGGAAGGATTCTAGAAATCAGGACTAAATGTGTCAGTACATCTCCGACTACAATACCTATATGAGTATATAGAAAGATTATATAGAACTAAATATACTAGATATAGGTATTAAATATGATTATGTAAGCTAGATATATGCAAGCAGTAAGTCACACTTCAGGCACTAATTCTATAAACTAATATGTGATTATATATAAGGATTATATAAAAGAAATAGCTGAGTAATAACACTATAAAGTAAGATATTCTTCAGGCACTAATTGTGCCTGGGGTCTGGACAGTTCTCCTTCCTCAGTGCCCATGGAGGGTGTTACCCACAGCTGCCAGTCATTTAAAAAGTAAAATAAATAAATAAATAACTTTAAAATAAGAAAAAAGCTTATAGAATGAGGATATAAAGAAACAAAATATTTTTTTTTTTTTTGGGACGGAGTTTCGCTCTTGTTACCCAGGCTGGAGTGCAATAGCGCGATCTCAGCTCACCACAACCTCCGCCTCCTGGGTTCAGGCAATTCTCCTGCCTCAGCCTCCTGAGTAGCTGGGATTACAGGCACACGCCACCATGCCCAGCTAATGTTTTGTATTTTTAGTAGAGACAGGGTTTCACCATGTTGACCAGGATGGTCTCGATCTCTTGACCTCGTGATCCACCCGCCTCGGCCTCCCAAAGTGCTGGGATTACAGGCTTGAGCCACCGCGCCTGGCAAAACAAAATATTTTTATACAGCTGTGTAGTGTGTGTTTTAAGTGTTATTGCAAAAGAATGAAAAAGTGTTGGTTTTTTGTTGTAGTTTTTGTTTTTTGTTTTGAGACGGAGTCTCTCTCTGTCACCCAGGCTGGAGTGCAATGGCACAGTCTCGGCTCACTGCAACCTCTGCCTCCTGGGTTCAAGAGATTCTCCTGTCTCAGCCTCCCGAGTAGCAGGGAATACAGGTGCCCACCACCACACCGAACTAATTTTTATATTTTTAGTAGAGACGGAGTTTCACCATGTTGGCTGGGCTGGTCTCAAGCTCCTGACCTCTTGATCCTCCCACCTTGGCCTCCCAAAGCGCTGGGATTACAGGCGTGAGCCACCGTGCCCAGCCAGAATAAAAAAGTTTTAAAAAGAACCTGGCGTGGTGGCTCATGCTTGTAATTCCAGCTACTGGGGAGGCGGAGGCAGGAAGATTGCCTGAGAACAGGACTTCAAGGCCAGCCTGGCAACACAGGGAGACTCTATGCCTAAAAAAAAAAATAAAAATTTTTTTAAGTTTGTAAAGTAAAAAACTTACTGAAAGCTAAGGTTAACTTACTGAAGAAAGAAAAATATTTTGTATCAATTGAGCGTAGCCCAAGTATACAGTGCTTATCAAGCCCACAGCAGCAGACAGTAATGTCCTTGGCCTTCACAACATCTCACCACTCATTCACCGACTCACCCAGAGCAACTTCCAGTCCTGCAAACTGCATTCAGAGAGAGTATGCTATGCAGACATGCCATTTTTTAACTTTTATCCTCTATTTTTACTCTACCTTTTCTACCTTTGGATGTGTTTAGATACAGAAATACTTATCATTGCGTAACGATTACCTACAATATTTAGTACAGTAACGTGGGACAGGTTTGTAGCCTGGGAGCGACAGGCTATACAATACAGGGTGGTATGCAGGAGGCTGTCGCACCTGGGTTTGTGTGAGTACGTGCTATGGTATTTGCAGGACGACAGAATTGCCCAGTGATGCCTTTCTCAGACTCTATCCCTGTCCTCAAGCAACACATGACTGCAGTGATTTTCTGTCTTGTCTTCCTCCTGTGTAACCCCTCACAGCACGTCCCGCACTCACTATATGCTGCCTCCTAACTAGCATCTCTTCAGCTAGATCAGAAGCTACTTGAGAATGAAACCCATTTCTGCCACTCCTTCAGAGCCTCCAAAGTATCAAGGTCATTGCAGGCACTGCAATTACAGTTGACCCTTGAACAACACAGGGATCAGGGCACCAATCCCCGCCAACATGGAGAAACCCAGTCTACCAAAAATAACAAAATTAGCCGGGCGTGGTGGCACACACCTGTAGTCCCAGCTACTCGGGAGGCTGAGGCAGGGGAATTGCTTGAACCCAGGAGGTGGAGGTTGCAGTGAGCCAAGATCACGTCACTGTACTTCAGACTGGGCGACAGAGCCAGACTCCATCTCAAAACAAACAAACAACAACAACAAAACCTATGTATAACTTTTGACTCCCCTAAACCTTAACTGCTGATAGCCTACTGTTGACTGGTAACAGCTTTACTGATAACATAAACAGTCCATTTATACATATTGTGTGTGTTATATGTATTATATGCTGTGTTCTCTTACAATAAAGCAAGCTAGAGAAAAGAAAATGTTAAGAAAATTATAAGGAAGAGAAAATACATTTACAGCACGATGCTACATTTATCAATATTGTGAATTTGCATGGTGTGTTTACAAGATGAGCTGTCTGAAATGGCGGTAACTGCAACTGCAGGCCTCAGTCCATGGTACGTATCAAGCAATTCAGCTGTTTCTTGTAATGTCATTATTTTTCTCTGCTTTTCAGGAGTACTTCCAGCATCGCCAGTAGTACTTTGTATGGGTCCCACGGTGTTCACCAAGATTTATGTTATTGCACTCAACATGATGAAAAATATACAAGAACCCTGAGAGATCACCTTTTACCGACAGTAATTTGCAATTTACTGGAGAGACGAACCGCTCACATGGAGAGGATGAGCGTCACGCCGCCTTTGAAGCAGATACACACAGCACTCGAACTCACTGCTGGCAATGAATGATTACAGCAGTACACTAAGCACTGCAGTGGATTTTACGCAGTTGTGATTTAACTGCATCTTTATGTTTGCTTACATTCTTCTGATTGCAAATGGACCCATATACTCTATAAGTTTTGATAAATTTTAACTTTTTATTATAGATTTGTCTATATTGTATAGGAGTAAATGATAAAATAAACTAGTATCTACATCTATTTTGTGCATTCATGACATATCTTTTTCTTAATTTTTTGATATTTCTAGGCAATGCAGTTAATCAGTGATTTTTTTCAAATTGTCGCAAACCTCAAGGAAATTTTCCAATATATTTATTGGAAAAAGTTTCTGTATAAATGAACCCATGCAGTTCAAACTGATGTTGTTCAACAGCCAACCACATACCTGCCTGCAGGGCACATGGCAAGGGCGAGATGAAGGTCCTGCTCAGCTTCCTGGCGTCTGTGTAATACCAGGCCTCCACCGAGTTCTCGAAGCATGCCACCTTTGAAAACACCTTCAGGCTTGAAAAGAAAAGTAACATTTTCATAGTTTATGGGTTAGATTCTATATATGCTAATGATGTACTTACTGTTGTTAATTATACTTGGACTAATTAATATCTTCTTTCTGATTTAATATGATCTTACCAAAACCAAGCTTGATTTTCCAAATCAAAAACAAAGTGGTCTTCTAGAGTGGGCACGTCTGTTTAAGAAAATGCTCTTTTGGCCAGGTGCGGTGGCTCAAGCCTGTAATCCCAGCACTTTGGGAGGCCGAGGCGGGTGGATCACGAGGTCAAGAGATCGAGACCATACTGGTTAACACGGTGAAACCCCGTCTCTACTAAAAATACAAAACATTAGCTGGGCATGGTGGCGTGTGCCTGTAATCCCAGCTACTCAGGAGGCTGAGGCAGGAGAATTGCCTGAACCCAGGAGGCGGAGGTTGCGGTGAGCCGAGATCGCGCCATTGCACTCCAGCCTGGGTAACAAGAGCAAAACTCCGTCCCAAAGAAAAAGAAAAAAAAAAAAAAAAAACCAACCAAAAAAAAAAAAAAAAAAAAAAAAAAAAAAGAAAGAAAATGCTCTTTTGAGGGCAAGTAAGGGCGCCTAGCATCTTTAGGAGGCTAACAGTAGCAGGCAGCTCTCCAAGGAGGAGGAGAAGACGTCATCTACAACTTTGTGGAATGTGTCTGTCTTTATGACCACGTCGCAGGACTAAGAATCGTTGGCACACCATTGCAGAGCATTTGACGAGGTAAGTGGAGACCTCAAGAAGTCACCTTTCTGTGTTTCTCCCTTCTTAGGCATTAATAGTCATAGTTGAATAATCTGATTCCATGTGGCTGAGACAAAGAGGCCAAGAAAACAAAGGTGTTTAGACCTTTCCTGTTCCCCAGCCTCCAACTCTAGGTGATCCCATGAGCTGCAGGTCTGTCTTTGCTGATCAGATCCAGCAGAGAATTGCTGAATGTCCTACTTCCTTTATTTTACAGAAAGAGTTTACATGCTGTATTTAAAGACAGAGTTTATAACCAATATGAAATTTAGCAGAAGTAACTTGACTTCTTGAGTTTGTGGGAAAACTCAGAATTTGAATCACTTCATTGCAGCCTCTCAAGTGAGTTGAAAGCAGAGCTCCCGCTTACTGCTTCTCCGGCCTGGAACTGCCTGTCACTGTCTGCCGGCCCACTCCTCCCAGTCACTCCAATATGAGGAAGCTGGCTTCCGGGCAAACCATGAGGAAACCTCGTTTATGAAAATGGAGAAGTCTCCTGATAACAGCTGGGCATTCAGCAATAGCTTCTCCCTGTCAACCCCACCCTAAAAGGAAATGGATCCTACACAAAAGGAAATGGATGCACACAAAAGCTAAAAACTGCCATTTAATTGGATTTCTTCTCTATATGCTAGAAGTTCTCTATGTGGTTTGCTGGGCTAATGAGCCCAAGGAGATTGTATTAGGGTTCTCCAGAGACAAAACCAATAGGCTGTTGAGACAGAGAGAAAAAAAAGAAAGAGAGAGAGAGAGATTTGAAGGAATTGACTCACATTGTGAGACTGGCAAATCCAGTCTACAAGAGAGGCTGGAGACCCAGGCACAGGTGATGTAGCTCAAAGCAAGGGCAGTCTGAAGGCAGAATCCCTCCTCCTCAGGGGACTCCAGTGTTCTAACTCCTTTGACTGATTGGATAAGGCCCACCCCCATTATGGAGGGACCTCCGCTTTACTCACATCTAGTGATTTAACCGCTAATCACATCTGAAAAATACCTTCACAGAGACTTCTAGATTGGTGTTTGGACAACTGGGTACCATGACTCAGTCGCACTGACACATAAAATTAACCATCCCAGAGATTCACGTAGAATTCCCAGAGAGGGGAATGGTTGCAACAAAAGTGAGCGGAGGGGCTGAGCCGAGAAAGTGTGTTATAAGTAAAACTTGGATGCCCCAAAAGAAATAACACTCGAAGACGAATCCTCCCAGCAAGGCAGTTTACTTCCATAGAAGGGTGCCGGGCGCACGGACGGAGCAATGATGGCGGCTGCACACTTGGACAAGGCGGGGGACGGGACACTTATGCCTGACTGGGGTCATCCCTACTGCTGTGTCATCCCCTATGGACTAGGGTTAGACCGCACAAGCTACACTAATCCCGACTGGCTATTTTAAAAAGAGCAGGGGTTCAAGCTGGAGTGGCAGGGTGGGTGTTTTGGCGGGAAGGATACTTACAGGTGTGTCAGAGCAGACAGCCAGGGGTGATCAGGTGACCGGGATGAGTCAGGATGCGGGGAGGGGGGAAACAGATGTGAACTACTGATTAGAACCGGTGGAGAAGGAATTACAAGGAAGTTAAACTTTTAAAATAGAGAATTAAAGAATAAGAGAGCTGAACATGCTGACGTGCTGATTCTTTGAAGAGAAACTTAGAACTCATTGTATTCAATAATTGTGTTCACTTCAGCAGGGTGCGCCTTTTTCACTGCTTGCTGAGGCTGAGTCAGCCGAGGGGATGATGCTCCTGGCAGAGGAACCGGTATCTAGTGGCTCAGAAGGGGAAAGCTCAGGGCATAGCCCCCAGCCTGACTCCCTCTGACTAGCCTAAACCCTACCCACACTAGTCTTTCCCAGTCATGGAGGCAGGTAAAGGAGAAGAAAGATGCCCCCAAGTTGCCACTCAAGTGCTGATTAGCTTCAGAGGCTTTTCATGAGAAAAGGTGTGTGATCTTGGAGATCTGAGCAGCTGTGGTTGGCTAGACTGGGACCAATCCTGGCCCTGAAGCCACGCAGAGCAGCCCTCCCACACTTTGGTGATGGTATCACACCATACAACCTGCCACCGACGGTAGAGAGCAATGGACAAAGCCCAGGATTCACTGAACTGAACTGGAAAATCTTTCCTACAAACGACAGGGGCCCAGACCCAACACGAGGGTCTCTGGAATTGGAAACTGACAAAGTGGATGTAAGCTGTGTCCTGCCGGCCTCATTCTCCTCTGCTAATTCGGAATCCTGATGCCTACAAGGCCCCCAGCAGCATCCAGACACCAGGAGAGGTGAAGTCTCTCTCCTTCCTCTCCTGGGCTCCAGGGCTCACTACGTCCCACAGCTCGCTCCACAGCCACTAGACCCAAGGCTTTGCTGCCACTTCCTGCAGGTTCCTGCTGAACAGCTCACTCTTCCAGCACCACCCAGAGCCTCCCGGTGCTAACACAGACCGAGGTCTGTTAACAGGTATTGGAGCTTCCCTATCAGCATTCCCGGGCCAGAGACATGTTCATGAGCCGGGCTGTGAGACCCTACGTAAGACAACACACTCTCCTGTCCTCCCTCCAGGGACTAAGGATTTGGCCTGGACCAATCTTCGTGTGCCTGGAACCTTCTTCTCTGTGAGAGGGGCGCCTCCACCGGCTGCCTTCCTTTTGGTTCGCCCTGGTAGTTAACCAGACATGCCTGGGCAGCGCTTCATCCTGGTGCTGGACACAGGCTCCAGCTGGAAACCCTGCCAGGCGGATAACGTGTTCCTCTGCCCTTGTGTAAAACACACACATACCAGTTACATCTAAGAAATAATTGGGACTATGATGACTGTGGGGTCATCCTAATTCGATATATTGCTTATAGGATGAAATCTACATCTCTGTTTATGAAAAGCTTTCTATGGATGCCAACAATACGCATGAACCAGAAGCCAGCACTAGCTGGGACACCTGAACTTGCCCTTGGTGGGCGGTGCACCTCATCTCAGGCTGCCCCTGCTGGTGTAAGTGGCTGTGTGGGCTCACCTACACTCCCACACCCCTCTTTTTCTTTAACAAGAGAGATCCTTTCTCAGGGGGTGGCTATGAAATGCTTGCCCCTTAGTCCACAGGTAGGAGCTGTAAGAGCACAGCACTCCATCTTAATTAAATACAATAAAACTACCACGTAAGTACACAAAGGCAAGGCAAAGTGAGAGTGTCCAGACCAGCAAGCACTAGCGTCAGCAGAGATCTTAAAGGGCATCTAGTCCAGGGTCCTCGACCTTAGAATACACCCCTCGACCTTAGAATACACCTTAGAATACACCCCCAGGGAACTGCCTTAGCTCCCTCTCACCACTGCAGTTAGAGTCTCAGGGCCGCCCTAGCGTCCATACGGGCAGGCTGAGGACCAGTGATGTGATGGGGCCCAGGGGTTCTCATGCCCACTTGTTCATAAGAAGCACCTGGGGAGCTTTATAAAGATAAACCTCGAAGGCTTGTCTCAGAATTATTTGGATGTGGGGTCCAGAAATCTGTATTTGTAAAGCTCCTCAGGTTTGGGATCCACTGATCTGCTCAGCTCCAACACTGTCTAAGGACACAGAAAGGTGAAATGTTCATTCCGTCCCCAGTAAATTCAGCGAGCAAACAAGAAAGCAGGACCAGAATTCAGGTCTACAGACTTGCAGTTCAGCATCGCTTACGAAAAATTATTACATCTCTCAAGCTAGGAAGAAATATGTATTAGTGGTCCCAAAAAACTAAAACATGTCGTTTGTACTTCATCAAGGAACACTCCCCACCACCATCTAGAAATAAACTCCGGCTCCAAAATGAGTGTTTTCAGTTGCTTGTAAGGAAGACCTTCCTAATGGCAAAAGTCAGTCACCGGAATCAAGGGTGACAAGGGAGGGTTCCTTGTAAAATGGTATTTGTAAAACATTCTTTCACTTCTCCATGAGAATTGAGATGTAGAAGCCGTCTGACGTGCCTGTCACTGTGGCAGTGTCTTTGAAAGACCTCAAGGAAGTACAAGACGTGGCCTCCAGGAGCACACATCCTTTCCAGGAAGACAAACAAATGAAATGGAGCCCTCAGATGGTGGCAGGGCAAACACGATGATGCCTCAGACCTGGGAGAGCGGGGAGAGGGTTGCTCACATAATGCTCCTTTAGCAAAACAAGTCTGAAAGGCGGATTATGGCTCTAAGCCTGTATCCAACCGTACGAGAAGGTAACAGTTCCCGTTTGCTTTTTCTTTTAGATTTTCTAGTTCCTTGTTCCTGTCATTGTTGTAGTGTTTTGTGGTTTCTTTTGATTTTTGTTAGTTTGTTTGGGGTTGTCTTTCACCCAAGCAATCCTTTGCTCAGTCAGAAATGAAGTATTTGGCACATGGTTGCAAAGCCTGGGGCTGTTCTGTAAATTCCTGGTGCTTGGGTAATCCCAGGTGTCCTGCATGAATGATGATCTCATCCCTGTGTCCCGAGCCCCGAGAGTTGTAGAATGTGCGCCCTCTGCTGGTTCCCGCTAAAAACGAAAACCTGGTTTTGAGAGAGACTTGAATTCCCACAGAGCTCTCATCAGATCAATCTGACCTCTGCACGGTGATTAGAATTTTCTGGCTAAAGTGATTTTTGATTTAAAACAACAACAACAACTGGACTCTTACAGTCATTCAGGTTGACCACCTTAGACAAATCTGGCTCACATGGCTCTTGGAAGAGAATGATACGGTGTAAAGAGAAAATCAAATGTGTTTATTTTCATCGTTAGCATAGGAACCAGCAGAGCAGTGCAGCTTAGGCAATGTCCCCAGATGTGCCCACGGACAAGCTGTAAAGGAGTAAAGGACTCACACCTAAGGCATGTTGTAGGACCAGGGCCACCGGAGTCAGCAAGTAAAAACACCATAGCGCCATTTACTTGTGCATTTCAGACTACTCCTGGTTACTCAGGAAGCTGAGGAGGGAGGATCGCTTCAGCCCAGGAATTTGATGATTGCACAACCGCACTGCAGCCTGGGCTGCAGAACAAGACCGTCTCAAAAAAAAAAAAGTGCATTTCAGTTAAACAACAGACGGTGTATGAAGTATAAGTATGTCCCATTTAATACTTGAGACATAGCAATACATCTCACAGGGCTTCCTGTGTTTTATCAGGGAGGAAGGAGGGACTAGGATGAGGAGAAAGGTCACTCTGGAGACTTAGAAGGCTCTTGGATGCAAATTGCTCATACGTGCTGGTGCCTGGAACTGGTGACAGCTGAGCCACTAGACCGGCGACAAGAGACTATCCCACAAAGACCCCAGCACAAGTCTTCCCTGTGGGAGCCTATTCCAAGAGCTCAGACTGGGAAGAGCCCATTCTCTGCCATCTTTGCAGGGCTGATTTAAATCTCACCATCTTGTCTTTTTTATACAAATTATTTATGATGAGACACTTTAAGGAACCTTAGTAAAATACTTTAGTTTTATTATCTTCAAGGCCTTGGTTTCGATGCCAGTGTGATGGAGCTCTTCCCTGCAGTTTTACCTTCTCCTGTGGTTGCAGGTGGCCAGGCCCTGCTCCGTTTATCAATTGATTAATCAAATGCCACTGGCCCTGCCTGTCTGACTTTGCCAGCTTTCGGGCTCTACTCCTGCTAGTTGTACATGTGCTTCAGCAGCCAGTGGCTTTATTTCCTAAGGTGACATTTCACAGACACAATAAGATCACTCATAAATTTACCTGTTTTCCTTCACGTGAACCAGGAGAGGGTGTCCTGTGGTTAAACTGGGGCTTTCCCATTCCATCCCCCTGCACCCAAGTCCACTTTAGGAGCTGGGGCACCACCCCTCCTGCATGACTGGTGGATGAGACCTCAGGACCTCAGCCACCGCCACCTCTCAGGCAGACCTCCCAGGAAAACCTGCAGCCCAGCAGCTACCAGTTTGCTCTTGTTGTCCCATGACAGCACGGTTTTATTCTCATTCTCTTTACTTGTTTTTTTCATGCCTAAGGTCTCTAGGTTTGTTTTTAAGCCCTTCACCAGCGGTGGCCAGCCCGCTCTGCATGCTTTTCTGGGTCAGCAAGGACTAAGTCGGGGCCTGGCGTGCGTGAGACTGGCATGGGGGCTGTGCTCCCTCTCTTTTTTCCCCACTTGTTCCAAAAGTGAATTTCTTGTCTTTGTGAAGTGCTGATCCCAAGATAGATGTGTTCACAAGCTAGACCAGCTTGTTTCATGCTGACTCGGATGCTGGGTTATCACAGACGATTATTTAAAGCACCTCAGAGAGAAAGAAAGGCAGCCAAGATAATGAAGTAATCATTATCTGCACCTGCCCTGGGGGGGGGCACTGGCCCCAAAAGGACAAGGTCATTCTAATGTACCTCAAAACCTAGCCTGGCATCTCACAAGGGATAGATCTGGCATGAACATTTGGGGGGGATGAACAGCTCTGTTAATTAGAAAAAGCCAAGCCGGGCACCGTGGCTCACACCTGTAATTCCAGCACTTTGGGGGGCCGAGGCAGGTAGACCTTATGAGGTCAGGAGTTTGAGACCAGCCTGACCAACATGGTGAAATCCCGTCTCTACTAAATACAAACACTTAGCCAGGCATAGTAGTGGGTACCTGTAATCCCAGCTACTTGGGAGGCTGAGGCAGGAGAATCACTTGAACCTGGGAGGTGGAGGTCGCAGTGAGCCGAGATTGTGCCACTGCTTTCCATCCTGGGCAACAAGAGCACAA
>NW_016107851.1:1265585-1273485 GCF_001604975.1 Cebus imitator
AGAGAGAGAGAGAGCCATGATCTCAAATCCTACTTTAAAAAAAATTAATTTAGATCATCATTTAAGAATGACAGCCCCATCATTATTAGATTGAAGCTAATCTTTGTGACCAAGGCAGCCAGTTTCTTTGTGACGTTCTCTCATTCCCTAGCTCCGTCCTCCCCACACGACTCTTAGTGCAGCTTGGTTCACCCTGGAGACATGGATAAATATCTGTGTGTCTGGGGAACGGAGAGGGGAAGAGACTTAGAAATTTCTCTAACTTAGATTGGGCTACTGTCCTTTGCCCTTTCCCTGGTTTCATCTCAAAGACTCTGAAATAGCCCCAAGGAGATTGGCGAGGTGGGGGGCTAAACTGCGTCTGGCAGAAGCAGGAGCCTCCTGGTACAGATCCGTTCCCAGCAGGAGCCAGCGCAGGGGCCCCGGGCTGGAGTCTCAGGCTGGAACAGCTGCAGGCCAAGCAACTTCACAAAGTCAGGATGGCTCTTGCTTTGTTTGCGATAGACCCTCTCTCTCATCTTCTCCTGAATGTCTCAAGGGCCTCAAAGCACAAGGATAAAGCCCAGTGTCTGCAACGTCCCTGGCTGGACAGCCAGACTCCCTGTGCTCTGATGGGACTGTCCGCTGAGCCATCGTGTTCCTTCCTGCCCCCACCCCGGACTCTGCAGGAGCTGGTCCCCTCCTGCTTCTCTTCTCCCACATCCTGCAGCGCCTTCCTTCTCAGCTTACCCAGCCTTCAGAATCCACTTGAAGTTGAGCCCCTTCCAGAAGGGCCCCTCTTTCCTGGCCTATAGCTCATTCCTTCCTCGGCTGCTCTGAACCCTTGGGTCCGACCTGTTGAGCCAGCACTGGGCTTCGGGCTGGCTTCAGACTCTTCTTAGATTAATATTCTCATCTAAGGGTGATGTCTTATCTCCCCAGCAAGGTTGAAAGCTCTTTCAGGAGATGGACCTGGTATGATGCTGCACACATATCACAGTCAATAGTTCAAGAATAAATACATGTTAGCGTGTCTGTGTTTGTCCCCCCAGCTCTGGAGAGCGTGGGAGTCAGTGACCAAGAGGGCAGCCTCCCACTTATCAAAGAGGCACACTCCTCTTTGTTAACGAGCCTATTCATGTGAATAATATCGTTTATATTATATACAGTTTATACATATATATGTGTTGTATATCTGTTATAACTTTCTATGACAAAAGTGGAGATGATTCATGTGGGTGGAACCCGTTTTCATCCTAAGATTGAAAAACAAAAATCAAACAACTCAGAATAAAGTTTGTATTTCAATCACCTATTAAATGGAAAATGGTAATTTTCTGAGAAGGCCTCTCGTTATGGGGGACTTGGGGGAATGGAGAGGTGCAGGGCAAAGGCCCCAAAGCCGCAGATATGCGGGGTGAGAAGGTCTAGAGACCCCAGGCCCAGCGTGAGCTCTGTAGTGGCGACATTGCATTAGATCCAGGAAATGTGCTCACAGAGGAGACTTTCAATGCTCCCATCACACGGGCCCACATGCGCGCGCGCGCGCACACACACACACACACACGCACACAAAGGGTAACTGTGGGAGGGGATGGATATGTTAATTTGCTTGATAATCATAACTATCTCACAGTGCATATGAAAACATCATGTTGTACAGCTTAAATACAATAAAAAGCATCTGATTACCCAACATAAGTCACACAGAATAAACACTGTGGTAGCCTAGAATACCCCAGCCATAGTGACTTTTGTGGGGAGCTGTACCCATAAGGGGAGAAGGTGCACCTCTCTGAGCCCCTCACAAGCCCACACCTGCTTCTGGAAACACCACTGCTGATTCCCATCAGTCATGGAGTTTGCAGCCCCAGGCAGGATCATCGCTGGAGCTGACATGCTAATTTCTGAAAAGCCAATTTCTTTTCTGTAGGATGTTCATATGCCAATCTCAGGATTTCCTAGATACGAAGAAATGAAGACACAGCAGGAACCGTGCTTGCCTGAAGCTTTGTTTTGTTTTGTTTTCGTCCTGGCTCCAACCCCAGGCGGCCCTCACCTCTTCGGGAGAGGAACACTGGCCGAGTCAGCCTGGTCTGCTGAGTGGACACAGGTGTGTGGGAAGGGCCGCAGGTGGGGACGGTCCCATGTGTAGGAATGGAATCCAGGGACAGGGAGAGGCCGGGTGGGCAGCAGAGGAAAAGCCAGTAGGATGCAAAGCAGGAAGTAGAGCTTCCTCTTCCCATTGTCACCTGGATCCTCCTCCTCCGTGTGGGGATCCACAGTCATCTCTTCTGGAGCCAGCTGGTGGCCAGCCCTGAATACAGGAGCCTGTGGCAGGAGGAGCCTTCTGGGGCCCCCAGGGGAAGCCACACACACAAGGCCCCAACTCAGCTCTCTCCCAGACTCTCTCCCCAGTTTCTTGGAGAACACAAATGGATGGAAACAATCTGAATAGTTAACCCTAAGTTGTACAAGTTGTGCCATTCCCCCAGAGAAACCTCTTTCCTCTAAACTCTGAAGGCACTTAGAGCCTATACCAGTTAGAACTAAATTATTTTCTTTCTCGGCTCATTTATGATTGTTTCTTCAGAATTTCATCTCTCCAACTTAAGCCCAACTTCCCAGAGGGCAGAAGATGGCATAATTCTAGTACCATTTCTCCCCACCACCCCCTATGTCTAGTACAGCTTAAATACATGAAATATATAATTTAATAAAAATGAGCTGAAAATACATATATCAGGATATCCTATCCCAAATATATAATGTTGTCAATATGAGCAAGTATAATAAAGAACCTGGGCATGGATAGGCTTGTTTTGAAAAGCAGGAAAACCTCAAGCAAAAGTTGCTACGAGCACATGTGGGCTGAAGAAGTCTCCGGGCTGCAGCCTGGCCTCTATGACCAACCGTTGAGGAGCCATTTGCAGGGGGTGGGATCAGGGTACATGGCCCAGAACATCGTGGGTGATGGTCCTAGGAACAAACGTGTCTCAGGAGAAATCCAATTCCCAGTTCTACAGGCGAGTGCCTCCAGGTGCGTGCATCACAGTTACCCAGGGGCTGCTCCCCTCAAGGCAGAGTGGAGTGTCCAGATGACTAGAGGCAGCCAGGGACATGATTCTGGACTTAGGGTTGAGTGTGGCCCCATTTTCCCTCTTTGGGAGAAGTCAACACTCCAGGACATCTGAACTGCACCAGCATCTGCCGGAAGGGCCACAGCAGTGACAGCTGAGACTGGCCCCTGGCAGAAGCCAAGAACCCTGTAAGATCCCAGAAGTGCCAGAGAACCTGACCATGGAAACACTTTCGTCCATTCTGGTGGTAAGGAACACACTCTCTCCCTTGATACCAATGGGAATAAGCAGCAATCTTAGGCTCGGTGGCTCACACCTGTAATCCCAGCACTTTGGGAGGCTGAGGTGAGCAGACGGCTTGAGCCCAGGAATTGGAGGCTAGCCCGGGCAACATAGTGATAGCCCTTCTCTGCCAAAAAGCCCCACCAAAATGAGCTGTGCCTGTAGTCCCAGCTACTCAGGAGGCTGAGGTGGGAGAACGGCTTGAGGTCAGGAGGCGGAAGTTGCGGCGAGCTGTAATCACACTCCACTCTATCCTGGGCGACAGAGCAGAACATGTTAAATAAAATCTCCAAGGATCAGGGGAGGGTGCCATCAGTTAGTAATTTCTAAAGCTGTGTCATCATCTCTCCTTAGCCCAGTCCACCCCAACTTCCCACTCTCCTACCCCCCAGTCAAATCCCCAGGATCTGAGTTTGTTGTTGGAGCTTGAACTGGCCTTGAACTCAGAGACACGTCTCTGGGCACCTTGCTTCTCCAGTCTACATCTGTCCCAGTAATTGGAGCAGGGGCTGGAACAGCTGAAGGTGAGCAGCACCCACCTGTTCCAAGCCCTTAGCTTGGATTCCCAGCAGACAGTGGAACATCAGTTTCATACATGTTTTGTATTTCCTCACCCCATCTGCAAATTTTTCCTTTGAAGAGCATTCCAAGAATGCAGCGCAGAGCTCCTCAGAGGCGCACTGTTGCTGGGTTTGGATTCGAATTTAATGTTCCCTCCAACGCTACAGAATCCATGATGTGTATTTCTACACAGATGTCACTAGGAGTCTTCTTGTCCTTTATCATTTAAGAAACAACTCATTGGTGTCATCCTTGCTTCACAGAGGGAGGAACCCAGGCTTCACATTCTGTCCTTTTGGAAAGGAAGAAGCAGGGAGAGGCGTGGAAAGACCTGTGCTTGCAGCACTACGGAGACAGATCTTCAGACTCGTCTAACCAACAGCCTCCCTCCTGCGCACCTGCAGCCTGGGGCCCCAGGTTCCTGGGGTCTCACGGACCCTAACCCTCCCATCTCTCCTCCCCACTCCTTCTCCAAATTGTTTCAGAATTCCAGATTCTTATTGGATCCTGCAAAGTAATTCAGCTACTCTTCAGAGTCTCTCAGTTATTCCCAAATTCTCTCGGAGACTTCAATTTACCGATCTAAATCCATTCTCAAGAACACACTCGCCTTTTCTAGCCGGGACGTCTCCAACAGTAGTTGCTGTGAGAAACTGCAATTTCCCCCTCTCTGCTTACACATTTTTATAAATGGATTTATTGGTAGACAAATTACATTAAAAAAAAAAAAAAAAAAAAAGCGTGTGTGGGTTTTCAGGGAAGCTTGGACAGTTCGTGGGCGCGCCGGGAGCTCGCCGGAGTAGCGGGTCTGGCTCTGAGCGCCGAGCCGGCCCCCGGGCTGCAGTCACCTGGACGCGGGACCCGCCCCTGCAGACTCCGCACCCTGGCGTTCTGCTCCTGAGGGAAACGGGGTTTCCAGGGGGGTCCCCAACCCAGGGATCTCGGACCCGTAGCTGCAGGTCCCCCGCCCCGCCCGCGCGCCCGCGGGTTTCCAGCCGTCCGAGGCGTCAGCTGGCCGGCGCCCTGGCGGGGACGTGGGCGGGGCAGGCGGCATTTAAGGCGAGTGCCGCCTCCTGGGGGCAGCGGCTGACGATCCGCCGCGGAGGTGCGTGCAGGGTCTGCGCCGCCGCCGGTATCTCCACCGCCAACACCTCAGCCACCGCCACCGCCACCTCCACACGCTGAGCCCCACGCCCCGCCGCCGCCGCGCGCCGGGATCCGCGCTCCAAGCCCGCAGCCGGCGGCGCCACCAGCCCAGCATGCGCCAGGTGCGTGCAGCCCCCGCGTTCGCCGCGGACTCGAGACACCGGGCCGAGGCCGCCCGGGACCGGAGCGGGCTGGCGGGAAGCGAGGGAAAGGCGAAAATAAATGCCCCCTCCCGGGGAAAGGAGAGGCCGCCTTTCCTCCGGGCGCCCCCAGCCTGGACAACGTTTCTCTGCCTCCCCGCCACGGCCCCCTGCGGCCTCTGGGGCTGGCTGGGGACACAAGGCAGTCCGGATGTGCGAGGAGGGGCCCAGCGGTCCTAGGCCTGCTCCACAGCACCTGCGGGCCCCGACTCGGAGGATGGGGTGACATGGATGCTTTGCGGTCTGAAAAGTTAGCGGGGAAAGTGAGCGGGGGCTCCCGACTCCTCCAGTCTGAGAGTCCTAAGCTTAGTGGGTACCCCCTCTCCAAGAAACAGGACGCGCAGCGGGTGTGTGCCTCGGAAGGGGTTCTAAGGAAACCTCGCAGCTCCTTGGAGGCATCAGGCAGGAGTGTGTGTTGGGGGTAACTTCCCACCTGCTCCACCCAGAGAAGGGTCACCCTGAGGAGCTCCTGGCTGCCTGTGCCCACTCCGCCTCCCCTCTACACGAGCGGAGAGGAAGCCACGGTCGGCGGGAGATGGGGGAGAGTCTCCAGGATCCGACTCCCTCCCGAGGGAGAAGGGGCTCCCGACCCCTGCAGGTCCTGACCCCGCAGAGGGGCGCTCAGCACCTCTTCGCGCACCCCATTTGGGGCCAATATTGCACCTGGGCTTCTCTTTCAGAAAAGGTCAGAAATTTACTCCGTGGAGCTCAGCGGAACTGAGGACATCGTGAGAACAGACCAAGGGGATGACAAGGAGAAGTACAGAGGTCTGAAGAACAACTGCCTGGAACGCAAAAAGAAGAATCACGAAGAGGAGTTTCAGAAAGAACTCCAGCTGGTCAGTAGCCTTAAGCCACAGGGGTCCTGCCGGCTATAGCCCTTCCCCCCAAAAGCTTGCCCCTAGAACCCGCCTCCCCCCACGGACACTCAGTCTCAGGGATTTGAAATTCCCTTGAGGTTGGTTTCCTTGTGTGTGGTGTGCTCTGTGTGTGTGTGTGTGTGTGTGTGTGTGTATGTGAGGTGTGTGTGAGGTGTGTGTATGTGTGTGTGTTGTGTATGTATGTGGTGTGTGTATGTGTGTGGTGTGCGTGGTATGTGTATGTGTGTGATATGTGTGGTGTGTGTGCTGTGCGTGGTGTGTGGTGTGTGTGGTGTATGTGGTGTGTGTGTGGTGTGTATGGTGTGTTTGGTGTGTGTGTGTGGTGGTATGTGTGGTGTGTGTGTGGGGTTTTCATGCGGTGTGTGTGTGATGTGTTGTTTATGTGTGTGGTGTATGTGTGTGTGTGGTGTATGTATATGTGTGGTGGATGTGCATGGTGGTTGTGTGTGTGTATGGTGTGTTGTGTGTATGTGTGTGTTGTGTGTATGTGTGTGCACGGTATGTGTGTATGGTGTGTGTGGTATGTGTATGTGTGGTGGGTGTGCGTGGTAGTTGTGTGTGTGTGTGTGTGTGTGTGGTTTGTGTGTGGTATTGTTGTATTTGACCGAATGTAGAAAGTTATCACAAGACAAAAGTATGCCAGATTGTAGGGTCATTTATTATGCCGGCAACCACAGAGGACTCACGTCTCTCCAACCTGTGGTGGCAACAGGAGGGTGCCACGATTTTTTATACTCGAAAAACCACCTTGGGAGTGGGGGTGAGGGGCGGGGATGGGGATGAAAAGGCTTCAGACATTCCGAGGGCTAGTGGATTCTGTAAATTTCCTCCTGGGCAGAGATGAGGGTGGGGGTCTCCGGACATTCCAAGGGATGGGGACTTTTGTCATTCCGTTTGTTACTTAAGTGGTTTACAGAAGTCAAGATATACATTTGTTTACACATTATCTGGTTAAGGTGGAAATCACAGACCTTAGTTACTTATTACAAGCCACAGGAGCCAGGATGGAACTAGCTTGGGCTGCTTAGTCTGGCAATTGCCGGTAAACAAAGGCTAGCAATTCTGGCAGTTACTGATAAGAAAAGGTAAGCAGCTTTACATATTTTTGAGGGACAAACTGACAGTTCTATTCACAGAGGCCAAGGACAATAGTTATTGTAAGGAGAATGGGGCAGCCATTTCAACTTATCTAAAAACAGTTTTGCATTTTATAAAATAGTTTTGCTCCGGTTCTGGCTCTAGGCCAGCACAATATCACATTCCTCCCTGTTCTTCTAACATGTATTAAATCTTTAATAGGTTTCCTCTTTTTGACACAAGGGCCCATAGCTGGATCTCAGAACCATCAATTTGACCGAGTCTATTCTTTCCTGAATAAATTTGAGGAGCATGTTTAAAAGGCATGGTCCAAATGTTAATCCTAATACTATTAAGACCAGGGGTCCTGCTAATCCAGTGAGCAGGAATGTTAGCCAGGGGTTTACGGGAGGGTCTCGGGTGAGAAAAATGAAAGAGTTTCTGTTAGCAGTATATCCTGTTATAGTGGAGACAGTTTCACAACCCCAATGGGGGCAAAAGAATTCATTTAAGTCTCCACAGTTCCATCTTTTTGGTGGGGTGGATCCTGGGCACAGATATAACCCCATAGTCTGGAGTTGTCGCTCTGCCCCTAAACTGCCACACCCAGCTATACCTCCACTTGTCCTGAAATTTAAATGGGGGCCCAGGAGGGCACAGAGGTCCAGGGAGAAGGTAATGGGGGTTTCCGGAG
>NW_016107851.1:1278127-1279968 GCF_001604975.1 Cebus imitator
AGGCGTCCAGTAAGCGCTCAAGGAAAGCAGCTAGCAACTCCTGTGGACCCTGAGTTACAGTTCCTACCTCGGAGAGTTTACTGGGCTTGTGGGCCACTCCCCTAACCCCTTCTATAAGATACCGGTGAAAAGTGTTCAGAGCCTGGTGACACCCCCCTCCAAGATGTTGAGGTCCCATTTGGGGTCAGATAGAGGGAAAAAAATCTTTTTCCTTGCCCTGGACCTATGATGGCTTTCAGGGCTTCCTGTCTAATTTTGCCTTTTTTTCCTGTGGTGAACAGAATTAGTAATAATTGTTGGCAGTTGTCCCAAGTGGGGCGATGCGTTTGGAATACAGATTTTAAGAGTCCTGTCAAAGCCTGGTGCTTCTCAGAGAAGGGGGGATGTTGAGTTTCATTGTAAAACTTCCGCAACGTCACCGCCTTAAATTCCCCGGCCTCCCAGCACTCCCAGGAACTTTCCATCTGGGCAGGTACCTAACCCTCCCCCCCTCGCCTTCTTAGCAGTTCTCCAGTACTACCCCCTCCCGGGAACTCTTAGCAGCTCCCCAGCACTTCCCTCCTGCACAGCCCCTCACACTGGATGCATCTCTGCCGGCTTGCAGGCCATAGAAATCCCCTTTGCCATGCCATGGGTGCTACCAATTTTGGGTTTAGCCCGGCAGCTTTCCCTTGCCCTTAAAGCTCGTGCCCGCACTTGGTGTTTTGGCCCTCTTTTTGATCTCTATCACCTTCCAGTTATATAAGTTACTTGACAAGAAGGGGATGTGAACAAAGAATGGGCGACCCCAATTGTCTTCTGTTGGGGGTGCGCCTTGGAAAGGGAGGACTGCCGGTGGGTGTGGGGGCCCCGCTACGGGTGTGCAGGGGGGACAAGGTTTAGTTAATTGTACTGTCGAGGGGAGTGCTGAGGCGCTGGTTTAGAGGGCCTTGAGTAGGGTGGAAGTAATTCCTGATCCTCCACTGGGGTGGGGAGAATGGTTGGCCCAGAAGGGACTTTCTTTTGGGCTGGCTAATGTGACCTGAAGTCTAGCCTGTTTTATGCAGCACTTTAGCCATGGGGGAGGCCATTGGACTAAACCCAACCATTGGTCGATGTATGGAAACTGCTCAGGGTATCCAGGAGTTTCTGCAACCATTTTCCATACAGCCTGGGTAATTTTTGGGTCATAGGTCCCAGTATTTGGCCACCTAATTCCAAAAAAACGGCCATTCAAATTCACACAAAGAGCGGAGTTTTCCAGGGGTTAATTTCACCCCATATTGGCCTGAGAACCCAACCTTGAAGTTGGCCCTCATGCATTGGAGGGGGTTACAAGGCGGGGAGCTAGACAACCCCATTTGTGGGTTTTTTTGTTGTTTTTTATGCCAAATTTTCCTTAAGAGAATTCACTAATTTAAAACTGATTTCCCTAATTTAAAACCAGCTTCACTGAGGATTTGAATCAACAACCTTGCAGTTGCAGGCCCCACACCTTAACGACTATGCTAACAAGTTACTTTTGTTAACAAAAAGTTAGAAAGCTTTTTTTTTTTAAAGTCAGATTTTTGGATGCAAATGCTGCACCCTGAGGCAGTGTGGCCTGCCTCAAAGCTGGGCGGGGCTGACTGCCGGCAGAGAAAGGAAAAAAAAACCGCTCTTAGTGTCAGTTTAAAACTGAACTTGCTGGCGGCAAGTTTTCCGCCCCTGCGGCTTCTGGTCCCCTTCTCTCTCTCTCTTCTGTCTACTTTCTCTCCTCTCTTCTCTCCTTTCTGTAGTAAAGCCAGTTTTGGAAAGTCTCAAATTTAAAATTTGGCCCTCTTTAAAGCAGGTTTTAGCAGGGCCTCTGCAGCCAGGTCCTG
>NW_016107851.1:1281996-1288762 GCF_001604975.1 Cebus imitator
TGGCTTACAGAAGTCAGGATATACATTTGTTTACACATCGTCTGGGTGGTGATAGAAGTCACAGATTTTAGCAGTTACTGATAAGAAAAGGTAGGCAGCTTTACATAGTTTTGAGGAACAAACTGGCAGTTCTATTCACAGAGGCCAAGGACAGAAGTCATTGTAAGGAGAATGGGGCAGCCATTTAACAGTTTTGCATTTTATAAAATAGGTTTTCTCCAGTTCTGGCTCTAGGCGAGCACAATATCACATTATGTGTGTATGGTGTGTGTGGTGTGTGTGGTGTGTGTGTGTATGTGTGATGGATGTGTGTGGTGGTGTATGTGTGTGTTGTGTTGTGTGTGTGGTGTGTTGTGCGTGTGGCATGGTGTGTGTATGTGTGTGGTGTATGTGTGCGTGGTATGTGTGTATGGTGTGTGTGGTGTGTATATGTGTGGTGGGTGTGTGTGGTGGTGTCGTGTATGTGTGTGTGGTGTGTTGTGGTGTGTGTATGGTGTGTTGTGGTGTGTGTGGCGTGTGTGTGGTATATGTGTATGTGTGGGGAGTGTGTGTTTTGAATGGTGTGATAGTATCTGCCCAGAGGTCAGGGCCTCTGCAGGATTCCTGCGTTCTGGTTAGAGGCAGTCGCTACAGAACTCAGAAGGGAGAGCCTCTGGATTCCAGGCCCCACAGGCATGGCCAGATCTCTCTCCCCATCAGATGCCTCGTGAGATGTAAGTAACCACTTGCCAGTTTTCAGTTGATTAGTAAAACTATTTGAGCTGTAACTTCTAAGGAGGAAAACCAAAGCCCCTGGGCCATGCTAGATTGCAGCTGTGAAACCGCCTGGAAGAGCACAGTTTCAGTGGTAAAAATGTGGAGGCTCCATCAGAGTCGCACTTCTCCACTGAGCTAAAACTGGGAACGAATGACTGAACCTCACCTGAAGGTCCATTTTCTTTATGTAAAATGGGAAATAAATAATTTGCTGGGGTCTATGAGAGGAAAAAATGAGATGAGGATTTTGTAATTCAGGTGTTTTAGGGGAGTGCAATATTATTATTTATTATTATTTGTTTATCTATTTTTTTGAGTCAGTGTCTCACTCTGTCACCCAGGCTGGAGTGCAATGGCGTGATATTGGCTCACTGCACCTCCGCCTCCCGGGTCCAAACGATTCTCCTGCCTCGGCCTCCTGAGTAGCTGGGATTACAGGTGTGAGCCACCGTGCCTGGTTAATTTTTGTATTTTTAGTAGAGATGGGTTTCGCCATGTTGGCCAGGGTGGTCTCGGACTCCTGACTTCAGGTGATCCACCTGCCTCAGCCTCCCAAAGTGCTGGCACACAGGCATGACCCACTGCGCCCAGCCAATATTGTTATTATTATTAAAGAAGAGGCTTGGAGTTATGAAAACTGGCCACTTTAATAAAAAAAAAAAAACTGCCTTAGGTCTGAAATGTGACAGATTTTTATCTTGGGAACACTGAAGGGGAAACTTCTACACTGAGTTTGAGATGTGCTGGGTTGTCCCCAGGGTCCCTGGCAGACTTAAAACTCTGTGACTGCTGAGCTTATGACAGTACTGAGGGAGCCTGCTCTTTCGTGCTAGAGAGC
This sequence comes from Cebus imitator, assembly GCF_001604975.1. NCBI lineage: Eukaryota > Metazoa > Chordata > Mammalia > Primates > Cebidae > Cebus > Cebus imitator. The sequence continues at coordinate 1,283,591 of NW_016107851.1, forward strand.
CACTTGTTAAGTATTCAGAAACTTGGCACGCTGATTGACATCCTGTTAGCAGCTTGAAATTTGGTTCTAGTGAGAAATTGGCAAACCCTACAAATCCGAGCTTTGTATTTATCTTTCCTGGAGAGTTTGTTAAACATTTAGCAGCACACCACTGGGCATTTGTCCATGTCTCTCGTGATAGATATGTAAGAACACATCCCTGAAATTGGACTGACTTCAGTTCAAATCCCAGTGTAACTGAAGTTCAGTTTTCTATTTTGAAAAAAATAAGAATTTTTTTCTACTTCTCAGGGTTACTAGGAGGATTAAATGAGACAAAACGGGAAAAGACAGCTAGCACCAGACAACAGATAGTTATTATTTCCCACTATCTCTAGCATTGAGATTGAAGACATATCTATTTTTCCTTGACATTACAAACTCCTGTAATTTTCAGCAGCATACTTGAATGCTTTTGCCTCCCAACCTTTCTTGGCACATTAGTGCCTAATGACAACTGAAGTACCCTGGCTTTTCAATAAAAGGGCCTGGAAATGACCCCAGGGGTGGGGGGGTAGGGGGGTGGTGCTGCCCTGTGCTAGTCCAGTGCTGGCCAGCAGAGGGCACCCCAGACCCCACCACCACCTGCCCCAACCCTCCCCCATGCTCTCATCCCCAAGCCCAGGGTAAAGGGACAGGAAAGGTCCTCTGCTCACTGCAAGGCCTTTAAAGTCTGAGGTCCATGCATGCAAACAATAGCTCGGATCATCCACTGCTTGTATCTGCCCAAAACTTAGTGCACAGTGCTGTGCTCTGCGCAGAACACTGCCTTAATCTCCTGAATCCCCAGCAATATCACCCTAAATGGATATTAGTGGAATTGGATGAAGGAGGAAGGCAAAATCTGGCTGAGAAGAGGACTAGAAGCAAGATGATAATGAAATAACGAATTCCGTTTCATTGGAAGGCCTAGTCTCTCACTGCAGCACGGAACGAATTTTTGCATATACTTAAGAAAAGCGATGGTGTCAGCATCAGTCAACAGTATTAATCTCTGTTTAGACAACTGGGGCTTAAAGAATCCTGAGTGTTGACTGGGCGCAGTGCTCACGCCTATAATCCCAGCACTTTGGGAGGCCGAGGCGGGCAGATCACCTGAGGTCGGGAGTTTGAGACCAGCCTGACTAACATGGGGAAACCCCATCTCTACTAAAAATACAAAATTAGCCAGGTGGGGTGGCGCACGCCTGTAATCCCAGCTACTCAGGAGGCTGAGGCAGGAGAACCACTTGAACCCGGGAGGTGGAGGTTGCAGTGAGCTGAGATCGTGCCATTGCGCTCCAGCCTGGGCAACAAGAGCGAAACTCCATCTCAAAAAAAAAAAAAAAAAAAAAAAATACTGAGTGCTAGGGCTTTCTAGGTGGATCGAGGAAGACTTACCCTGCTACAGGAAGAGGCTTCTAGACCTTTAGCCCAGTGGTTCTCAAAGGGAGAGGAGAGGAGGATTCCCCCACCCCTTGCCCAGGGGAAAAATGGAAACATTTTTTGTTACCACAATTGAGGGGAGGATGCTAGTGGGTGGAACCCACCACAAAGAATTATTCAACCAAATCGGCAGCAGGGCCACCAGTGACAAACCCTGTTGCAGTCTAATGATTCTGAAGCAGAATTCACAAGTGGGGGCCACAATGGCGTTTGTTTATTCAGCAGGACTTTCACCTGTAGGGTTTCTCCTGCCAGTGAGCTCCCTGAGGGTCACAGCTTGAGTGAGAGAAATGCTTTTCCCTGCCAGAGCATGTAGTAAAGGAGGAGGAGCTGTGCCAGCCCAGGATCAGGTATAGCATGGTTTTGCCATCATCTCCAGCCAATCCCCGGGTTCAGGCCAGAGGGAAGCCTCCAGCTCACTGGCACCTGGACAACGGGGTGCCAGGACCTGTCTGTGCTGGAGTTCAGACTGAAGTGAGGGGCGTGGCTTTGTTCAGAAAAGCTCCAGGCAGCTCCTGGGTAGTAATGGCAAGTGCAGGATTGTGCTAACTCAGGGACAGTGACTCCTGAGAATGCCATTCTTCTCTGAGCAGCCACCTGGCACAGGGAGATGAGGAGCTCTCTCCCCTCCCCCACACTCCTTGGTACCCTCCCATCCTCATGGCTGCTATTGCCAGCTTCCACGGTTGGTCAAAGCTTGGGGCTTGAGTCTTTTGGAATTATCTAATTCACTCTGTTCTTCCTTTCATGGACGTCAGGATGACCACAAACTCAGCAACACGGAATTGGAAAAGAAATATGGCACAAACATCATTACGGTGAGTCATGGGAACCAGGGATTTGGAAGAGAGCATCCTGAGTGCAGAGAGAAGGCTGTGTGTTGGGGGGTGTGGAGGGGGAGAGTAGACTGCACCTTTAAGAGGAGGGGCCCCTGCAGCACCTTTGAGACTACAGTTATTTGCATCTGGATGCTGTTCAAGGCCACGGAAATACCTACTGTGGTGCTCACACTGCACTGACAATGAGAGGGACTCAGAGGGACAGATGGCCCTCAAGGAGAAAGTGGCCAGGTGGGAAGGCAGATATGTAGGGGGGTGTCCTGTGATCCATCCTATCCCACTGGGATGGCCACAAGAGGTAGAAACGCTCTGCTGGGAAATGCTGGATTCTAACTGAAGGGGCCAGAGCCAGCTCTTGGGCTGCTGCCATGTTGGCGCTGGGACTCAGGATGATTTGGATTTAAGCTTGTAAGGCTCTGGGTCCCCACAGGGTCGTGAGGTGTCCCTTATCCAGTGCTGAAGTGCAGGATCCAAGAAGTAAAGAGACAGGACATGGAAGAACTGGTGAAGAGCATCTGGACTTGGGGACCATGCAACCTATGAGTGGAGATCAGTGGAGGCCCCCAATGCCCAGAAGCGTCCGTATTTATTAGGTACAAGCAGGGGGCGGGGTCGTTTAAGTGAGATCATCATCTATAGGTTTAGTGATAGGGCATACATAATCATGTGAGTCACATGTGAGGGGGCCACCCCATTATGTCACCTGGGCAGAGAGATGGGCCATGAGCAGTAGGGGGCTGTGCTGTGTGCAGTAGTAGAGGGTCGTGTACAGAAAAGGGGTCCACCCCCATTAGGTCACCGAGGCAAGGAGGAGGGCTGTGTGCAACAGGTGTCATGTGCAACTTCTTATCTGGGGGCTGGAGACTTCAAAGGATTTCTAAGGCCGGGCGCGGTGGCTCACGCCTATAATCCCAGCACTTTGGGAGGCCAAGGCAGGAGGATCACGAGGTGAAGAGATCGAGACCATCCTAGCCAACATAGTGAAACCCCATCTCTACTAAAAAATATAAAAATTAGCTGGGCATGGTGGCGTGTGTGTAGTCCCAGCTACTTGGGAGGCTGAGGCAGGAGAATTGCTTGAACCTGGGAGGTGGAGGTTGCAGTGAGCCGAGATCGTGCCACTGCACTCCAGCCTGGCGCCTGGCAACAGAGCGAGACTCTGTCTCAAAATAAATAAATGAATAAATAAAAATAAAAAATAAAAAGGATTTCTAATAGAAGGATACTGTAAGCCAATGCAGTGGGAGCTGACAGACTTGTGCTCTTCTTTTAAGATATTTATGGGAGGATGATTTGAGCTAGCACAGAAGCGAGAAAACACTGACAGGGTGTACAGCCTCCGTGAATGCTCACACCAGAGGACTTCTTCTCCCTCCGTTATTTCCAGGGTCTCAGGCCTGAGGCCTACTTTCCACAGGAACTGGATGCAAGGCACTACAACTCCTTTATCAGGAGGAGAGGCTCTTGCTCCAAGCCTGCCACACAGCGTATGCCCTTTCAGGCAGGGAAGCCACCACATGGGTCTTTGGTTCTTGTCCTGGTCTGGCTGTTTTCCCATGTACTGTTTCTGTTCTGTGACTGCTCTAGGCATTCCTCCTACTACAAACTACTATATGGTTATATGGAAGGATTCTAGAAATCAGGACTAAATGTGTCAGTACAGCTCTGACTACAATACCTATATGAGTATATAGAAAGATTACATGGAATTAAGTATGATTATATATATAAGCTAGATATAAGTAAGCAGTAAGTTATCATGTGATTATATAGAAAGATCATATGGGACTAAGTATGATTATATATATAAGCTAGATATAGTAAGCAGTGAGTTATACTTCAGGCACCAATTGTGCCTGGGGTCTGCACAGTTCTTCCTCAGTGCCCATGGGGGGTGTTACCCACAAAGCTGGTGGGGACCCGGGGCCAGCAAACACAGAGCGGGCTGGGAGACGATCTGGGCTTGGCGGAAGGTATTCTGTGTGGAGAGGGGACAGGTGCGGCAGGAATGAAGCCAGGAAGGTCATCTGGGTGAAGCGTCAAGGGTATGCACATTAAACTAAGGAGTAGGGGCTGTCTTAGAGGCAGAGGGACATGGTTTCTACACAGGGAGGTCATTTCATTGGTTTTTCAAAAAGCAGTTCTCCTAGAAGATTCTTTTTTTAAAGTGATAAATGGAAGGGTCTAGAAGAATGGAACAATAGCCCAGGACTGTGAAATGAGGCTCTGAAACACGGCGGCCAGGAAGGTGGGAAAGAAAGGGACCAATTAGAAAGACATTGCAGAGACACAACAGCAGGACTTGGCAGGTTTTCGTGGAGTTCCTCATCTCGCTAGCGTATCATAGCAGCAGGAGGAGGAGAGCTGGTCAAGTGATGGGCTGGGGTGGGAGCTGGGAGTGAGGCAGGGAAGGCAGGAGGGAGGAGACGATGATGAAGTCATTTTGAGCTAAACCAGGAGAAGTCTCTCCGGAACACCCCTGAGGAGGCTTTCCGCAGTTATTCACAAAGATGAGTCTGAAGTTCTGGAAAAGGAATTGCAAGTGGAGGAAGACGGGATTGAGGTGGTGAGCCTGAATCTAGGCCTTCAACAGGTATTTGAATCACTACCACAGAAAAAGCATGAGACCCAAGAGAGAACACAAAAATGACCAAGACAGGCCAGGCATGGCGGCTCCCACCTGTGATCCTAGAACTTTGGGAGGCCGAGGTGGGCGGATCACTTGAGATCAGGAGTTCGAAAGCAGCCTAGCCAACGTGGTGAAACCCCGTCTCTACTAAAAATATTTTAAAAACTAGCCAAGTATGGTGGTGGGTGCCTATAATCCCAGCTACTCGGGAGGCTGAGGCAGAATTGCTTGAACCTGGGG
>NW_016107851.1:1289677-1298643 GCF_001604975.1 Cebus imitator
AGCAAAACTCTGTCTCAAAAAAAAAAAAAAAAAGACTGAAGGAGTGAATCCACACAGCACAGGGCTTAGCTGGTAGTAAGCATTACATAGGCTTTCAGAAAAGGTGGGCAGCTTTCTTTGGGCACGTTAATGCCTCACCCCAAGCTGCAAAAATATGCAGCCCAACCCCTGAGGGAGGAGGAGTGTCTAATTCATATTTGTTTTGGTTGTGCATGTGCTTTGTTTGGCTTTCCCAGGGTCTCTCCAGCACCAGAGCTGCTGAGCTCCTGGCACGGGACGGGCCCAACTCCCTCACCCCTCCCAAGCAGACACCTGAGATCGTCAAGTTCCTCAAGCAGATGGTCGGGGGCTTCTCTATCCTCCTGTGGGTGGGCGCCTTCCTCTGCTGGATTGCATATGGGATTCAGTACTCCAGCGACAAGTCTGCGTCCCTGAACAACGTAAGGCTCTGGGGTGTCCCCTTCTGGTTTTGCTGGCACAGCCATTCAGTGAGACCTCTGGGGCACAGCTAGAGGCTGGTTGCTGCTGCTCAGGTGTGGGAAAGTCAGGTGTTTTCCCAGCTGTAAAACCAAATTCTATCTGGCTTTCTGATGTCCCAGAGGCAGTGTGGGCATGAAGAGAGATATACAAAACACCTTAAAATTTTAAGGGGCAGGAAATCCGTTTCCATATGAAGTAGTTTGGGGCTCTGTCACCCCCAAGCTAACCTCTCTCCCTTTGACTCGGAGAGCATCTATGCTTGCCAAGACCTGGGTACCAAACCCACAAAACTGAATTGGCCAACAAGATGCCAAGAGACAGAAGCCAGAGGCAACAGGCCACATGTCATAGGATTGGATTGGCATGAAATGTGCAGAACAGGCACATCCTTGGAAACAGGAACCAGATCGGTAATGCCAGGGCATAGGACAGGAGCAGGGAGTGACTGCAGAGGGCCAGGGGACCCCCAAGCAGGGTGGAGGCGCTCTGAGGCTACAGCGGAGGGTGACTGCATAGCTCTGTAAATTTAAAGAAAGTCAATGAGTTGCGCACTTAATATGGGTGAATTCTGTGGCCTGTAAATTACACCAGGCATAACTGCCAGCATCGCATCCTCCCATGGAGAGCTCTAGCCCCAGGGCCTGGCCCCTTCCTGCTGCCTGTTTCTCTGACTGACGCCTTCTCCTCACTCAGGTGTACTTGGGTTCTGTGCTTGTCCTGGTCGTCATTTTGACGGGGGTCTTTGCTTATTACCAAGAGGCAAAAAGCACCAACATCATGTCCAGCTTCAATAAGATGATCCCTCAGGTGAGTGGCAGCCACCGGTCCTCTGGCTCTGGTGACTCCTGGGGGAGGAAGCCCCAGCTGGGAGGTGCACCGGGCCCTGAGGGCCAAGGGTTCCCAGTTCCTTCCCTGTTGGAGCAATCGTGGGCAAATTAATCCATCTGTCAGAACCCCAGGATTTTTACGGCCAATTGAGATAGCACCCAGGGCAGTGCTGGTCAGCACGTGGCACCTTCTGTTCCTGCTTCTCAGTGTTTGTGGACAGTTGTTCTGGGTTCTGGAAGGGACCTGTGGAAGGTCAGGGAGTGCTCTTTCACTGGCAGCTGAGGAGACCTGCCTGCAACTGTTTATCTGTGACCATTTTTGCTCCTGTTCCTAAGCCCCAAAACGCACCAGCAGTTTTGCCTAGTGCTCCCCTCCGCAAAATCCCCTGTCAGGTGTCCACACTGTCTCCGGCCCAGAAAGCTGTGGGCTGGAGGAGAGATTCTGGGTGGAAAAAACACCTCCTGCCGAGCTCAAAGCAGGAGATCACCTCGTTAAAGCTTCCCTGACCCATGCAAGATTATCAACCTCCCCAGCCCCACCTTCAGTGTTCTGCCCAGATGCCCAGCCAGGATCGCTCTACCTGAATGGTCTCCATTTCTAGGAGACCCAGAGTTCTGCCATGACCAGATCTGGCCAACAGCAGACTCTTCTGTACCAAGAACATCTCCATGAGCTCAAGAGTAGTTCTTAGAGTCTTCAGGCCTCGGATGAAGCAGTCTTCTGCTTCGTCCTTGCTAATCAGACAGCCTTAGACTATGGCCGAAATGCTGTAACCACAGGGCCAGGTGCAGGCTGCCCAACAGCATGGACTTAGCAGTGACAGTGGCCAGGCCTCCATCCTGGGGTTCGGTGCGGCACAAACTGGGGAGGAGGGCCAGTGTCCTTCCAGGGTCTGAGGCGTCTGTTATGGTTTTCTTCTGTAGCAAGCTCTCGTCATCCGAGATTCCGAGAAGAAAACAATCCCTGCAGAGCAGCTGGTGGTGGGGGACATCGTGGAGGTCAAAGGAGGGGACCAGATCCCCGCAGACATCAGGGTGCTATCCTCTCAGGGGTGTCGGGTAAGTGGCAGGGGGCATCCACCCCGAGCACCGTGTGCCAAACTCGCTGGCTGTGTTATCTTTCCAGGCTTCAGTATAAGAGGCAGGGAATGAGGTATCTAGCTTTGAACCACTTTCAACCTTTCTTCTAGGTGGATAACTCGTCCCTCACGGGGGAGTCTGAGCCCCAGCCCCGCTCCTCTGAGTTTACCCATGAAAACCCCCTGGAAACAAAGAACATCTGTTTCTATTCCACAACCTGCCTGGAAGGTAAGGTCACTGGCTCTCAGGCCACATGTCCACCTGTGTCCCTTCTCCCTCCTGGGCTCTCAGGTCTGCCCTTTACCACACCTTGTTACAAAGCTCATCCCAGAGGAAGCGTGAAACTGAAGGGCATAGAGGACAATGCTTGACCTTTGTCATGTTTTGTGCCTATTGATCATGCCAGCCCCCAGAGAGGGCTGCAGGCTGGCTGCTTGTCCCTTCTAGCTGAGGACCCCTGAAATAAAACGTCTGCTTCCCCTGTAGGCACTGTCACCGGCATGGTCATCAACACAGGTGACCGCACCATCATTGGCCATATTGCTTCACTGGCCTCAGGAGTTGGGAATGAGAAGACGCCCATTGCCATTGAGATCGAGCACTTTGTTCATATTGTGGCAGGAGTGGCCGTCTCCATAGGCATCCTTTTCTTCATCATCGCAGTGTCCCTGAAGTATCGAGTGCTGGACTCCGTCATCTTCCTCATTGGCATCATTGTGGCCAATGTGCCCGAGGGCCTCCTGGGCACTGTCACTGTGAGTCCCTGCTGTTGAGCAGCCTGCACCCGGCCCTGTGGACACAGCATTGCTGCTGGGGAAGCACCCACACAAACTGCAGTCTCCCCCAGTTGTGGGGCACCACGCCCTCCCCGCCAGGGACAACCGCAGAACATTCTGAATAGACCGTTTCTTACAGAGACAAAAGAAATTGGCATATTTTTAATATTTGAATGCGTTTTCCCTGGAAACGTTATGTTTTCAATCTGCATTTCACATAGCCTACTCTGCCCCTTCAGATCTAGGTAAGACAGGCTCCACCATTCACAGATTTTCTAGAAACGTGGTGCCTTCCACATATTTCTTTGGCTGTTTCTACAACTTAGGCATTTAGGCACATTGCCACACTCCACTTCTCTCTCTTAGGCAAGAAAAAAATATTCCTCCCATTTTTTCTGCGGAGGACTCCAGCCCTTTCCTGGCCAGCCCTAGACTCAGCTCCGGCTGTTTGTACCGGCCCATGTCATTCAGCCCCTCGACTGAGCCCCCTCCTCCCCACTCTCTGCTGTAGGGGTCCCCAGGGGTAGGAGAAGACAGGGTTCATGTCCAGTTTTGTGACTACATAATCATTGTCCTGGTGTTGTCTTGATCAAAGAAAAAAGAAGTGTTTGAATTCCAGGTCTTCTCTGACTCCAGGAGTTAGTAATTTGGGGAAATTGGAGTCAAAAGAACCCTTTGAAATTTGGAGGTTTAAAAGAATCTTTAAAATATGGAGCTTTTAAAATGAAACAACACAAAGGCTGCTGAATTCCTCAAAGCAACAAGTGTGTCCTTTGAGACAATCTCTTTGGCCTGCACCAGTCAGTCTCTCTTACACACTCCTGCTTGGGGACCACAGAAGGTGTCATGAGCGTACGTGAGCACCAGCGGCCACAGCAGAGTTATCTGTGTTTGCTGCCCGTGGGTCTCTTGTTTTCTTCAAGTCATGAAGGGACAAGAAAAGTGTCTCATGTTTAATCTTTAAAAAAGGATTGTGGCATAGAGGGCTTTTGGTGGCCTCTAAGCTACCAGGTCAGCTTAGCTGTGTCGGCAACCACACCTCTCCCCTAAAACTAGTCTAGCTGTCTGCTAAAATTCAATCACAGCTAACTTTGGCTGTTTCTGTATTATTGGACCTGAGTTCAAATGAGGATACTTCCCAAAGCATCCTTCCCTCTCCCGTTAGGTGACCCTGTCACTGACAGCAAAACGGATGGCCAAGAAGAACTGCCTGGTGAAGAACCTGGAGGCCGTGGAGACCCTCGGCTCCACCTCCATCATCTGCTCGGACAAGACTGGGACACTGACCCAGAACAGGATGACAGTGGCCCATCTGTGGTTCGACAATCAGATCTTTGTGGCTGACACCAGTGAAGACCATTCAAGTAAGTCTCATGGAGCACTCGGCCTGGCCAAAGCTGTGGACTCCGTCCTGAGGCTGAGCTGAGCACGCAGCAGGGTCTGCAGCTGGAGGATTGCTGGACAGTGACTCGTGGACGGCCAGCCCAACCCACAGCAGCCACTGTTCTTTCTCTGTCTTCCAGACCAAGTCTTTGACCAAAGCTCTAGTACTTGGGCCTCCTTATCCAAGATCATAACATTGTGTAACCGAGCTGAGTTCAAGCCAGGACAGGAAAATGTCCCCATCATGAAGGTAATGCTTCTGCAGCTCTCGGTCTTAAATCACAGCCAGTTTGTAGTCATTCGCTCCGGTGACCGGGTGCTTGATTTCATCTCTCCACTTGCATAAAGTTTGTCCAGTGCTTGCAAGAGCAAGTTGGACTCATAAGACAGGCAGAAAGTTTTCTTCATGCTTACCAGCTTTGAGAAATACAAAGACGCTTAAAAGGTTTCAGAATATTGCTTAAGGGCCTTTAGAAAATTCTGGAAATGAATGCACCTTTAAGTTACTTTCCTGACTTCTCTGCCAACAAAGTGGATGTAATCAAAGTTCGTTTTAATATACATGCCATTCATGGAAGTTTAAAATGTGATTGGATAAAATAAAAGGACTGATTCAGCACATCTTCCTATTAACTAGAATATGGCTGCGGACAGAGCTCTAAAGGGTCCTGGAATATCGGAACATGTAATAAACTCTCCCCTCCCTCCCTCTCCTGCTTTCCTCCTTCCCTTCCTCCCTTTTCTTCTCCATCTCAGTGAGTCACTGAATCTGTATTCTTCTGGCTTTCCTATTTGCCATCTGTTTCTTTCTCTGACTCTTTTTCTTTCTTATTTTTTTTTTTGTTGTTGTTGCTTGGTTTTCTCTCCGTCAGACAGCTCATTAATATTCTTTTTGGCCAACTGCTTCTTTGTCAGTATCTTCCAAATCTTTATGTCCAGTTCTGATTTCTTACCCAAACTCCAACCTGGATCTCCAGCTGGCTGTGTGCTTCCACTAGGAAGTTCCACAAATCATGGTCGTTAACTTCCGCCTGTATACCCAGCCTGGCTGCACATCAGTGTCTTGCCCCATTTTCTAATTTTCTATGATATAACCATTCTGTTTGTCATCGGGCCAGAACATTTGGAAGTCATCTTTGACTGCCTCCTTTCCTTATATCCAGTGAGTCACCAAGTTCTATCATTCTTGCTTCAAAATATACGTAACTTTACATGACTATTTATCAGCAGTACCTTACATCTAAATAGCTGTGTCAGCCTCTTAATTGATTGGAATTAAGCCTCCTTGATTCCAGTTTATCCCTCCTGGAGTCCTTCTCAAATGCCGTTAATTTTTCTTAAATGATGCTTTTATATTCACCTAACTTTGCTCAAAATCTTTCTGTACCTCCCTATTTTCTGCTTCTCAAGTCTAGACTTCAACCTGCCTTTCAAGGCCCCCCAGGTCTTGCTACACCCTCCACATCCACTTGTACCTTAAACACTCACGGACGAGCCTGTACCTCACGCCCCTGCACCGGCATCCTGATTTCTGGAAGGCTTTCTTCTCTGTGTATTGGCAACCCACCTATCTATCAAGATCTAGTTCATAGCTGCTTTTTTCCATGAAGCCTTCCGTCATCACAGAGATCCAGCTTCTCTGAACATCCCTAATGCCAGTAGGTGGCACCATTGTTTACACGGTTACCACTGCCTTGTGGCCTCCCTGATTGCCACGTGGCAATATCTTGTCTCTGGAACTAGATGTTAGTAGGATCAGGGGGCGTTTTGGGTCCTGTGCTGAGGGCATGTTGGTTTATTAAATATGTGCTGCAAATATTTTTCTCTTTTGATTCCCAGAAAGCTGTGATTGGAGATGCCTCAGAAACTGCTCTGTTAAAATTCTCAGAGGTCATTTTGGGTGATGTGATGGAAATTAGAAAAAGAAACCGCAAAGTAGTTGAAATCCCTTTTAACTCTACTAATAAATTTCAGGTGAGTTTTTCCTCACAACCGGCCATCTCTGTTATTGGCAGGTGACCTTTCTACTGGCATATATCCTTTGCTTAACTCATATCAAAATATGAGGATACCTAACATCAAAGACAGTTGTCAGGGATACAGCACCCAGGCACATGGTCCCCCAGGTCAAGCTCCCTTGCTGGCCTCCTTCCTAGCCATGAAGCAGGGCAGAGAAAGAAGGAAAGGCAATGACCTCATCAGAGCCTGGCTGCTGCTGTGAATGAGCCATTGCTGTCACAGTCACACTCCTCTCTCTCTCCTCTCTCTCTCACACACACACACACACACACACACGCTCACACTCCTATACCACCACTACCAGGTACCTTCTGCCATGAGGAACAGCAGCCACATTCCAAACCATAAATGCCAGGTGGGCAGCAGGGAGGCCGAACAGCCGCTCACACCCCAGGTGCATCAGGCCTGGGCTCACACCCCAGGTGCATCAGGCCCTTGACCTGTGTGATCTCGTTCCACATTCACATCAGGCCTGTGAGGTAGGACTCACTAATCCTGACTCATGGAGGAGGAGGCAGGCCCTTAGAAAGTGTTGAGAGACCAGATTCCCACAGCCCAGTGTTCTCAAGCCTGACTCCAAGTCCACGATTCTTCCACCATCACACAGAGGGAGCACGGCACAGTTCGGGCCACAGGAGCAAGCCCTGCCGTTTGGGGAGACCAGTGAGGGGTCCCTTGGGTGACAGTCCCTTCGCTTTCTGGAGCCATCCTGTGCTGTGGGTGGGAGTCTCCTTTCCGCCCCCTGCTCAGGTAGAAGACGGCCATCCTTGCCTGGTTATCTCAGCATGCAGACCTGGCTGACAGCTGTTGCATCCTCCTCACGTTAAGACAAATGGCAGTTGGGAGCCCCAGGTCCCGAGGCAGACGGGATTTCCCACAGAGTCCACGCTGAAAGCAAGATCAGGACTTGGGCTTTGCACAACAGTAAAACATAGAAATGGGATAACCACAACTGTGTATGTGGAGGTTTCCGGTGATTATCTCCCCATCTTTGTTCAAATGGAATTTAGGGTTAGAGAAGAACTCTTTTTTTTGTTGTTGTTAGAATAAGTTTCACTCTTGTCACCCAGGCTGGAGTGCAAAGGCACAATCTCAGCTCACTGCAACCTCCATCTCCTGGGTACAAGCAATTCTCCTGCCTCCCTAGTGGCTGGGATTACAGGCGTGCACCTCCACGCCCAGCTAATGTTTTGTATTTTTAGTAGAGACGGGGTTTTACCATGTTGGCAGGGCTGGTTTCTAACTCCAGGCCTCAGGCGATCCACCTGCCTCGGTCTCCCAAAGTGCTGGGATTACAGGCATGAGCCACCGCACCCAGCCTAGAGAACAACCTCTTGTGTTGCAAACGTCTTCTTTGTGGACAGTGAGCCAGCGGAGAACTAGAGTTAGCTAAATAGACAACCAACCAGAAACATATGATGTGAAATGCTCAAGCTAAGAAATCACATCTCTTATATAAAACCTAAGTGAAAACAGAGTGGGTAACGGTCCTAAAAGAACGGTAATCACAGGAGCTGTCCTGTGCCAATTTCCACGTGTGTTAAATCATTCATTCTCACGACGACGCTGTGGGGTGGGTAGAGGATGAGGAGGTTGAGGTGCAGCGCATCAGTGCACAGTGTGAAGATGGGGTTAGATGATGTCTCCATCAGCAGCAGGACTCGGCGCCCTGCCGAAGCTCCGTCTTTCATGGTAGAGGCATGCCCTGTTGCAAGAAGGGAGACAAAGCAGGTTCCATGAGGCCTTGTGTACAAGTTAGAGGAGAAAGTGGTCCATAGAGTGGGCCTAGAAAGGGGAGAGGGGCCTGTGTGAGTTCCCACTGAAGAGGTCTAAGATGCTGTCTGGATGCTGTTGGGGTCATTTTGTATCTACACATGAGCAGTGCTCAACCTCACCAGGGCTTTAGATGTCACGGCCTTAGAAGGAGACATCTCTGCTTGAAGGAAAGAAAGTGGAAAGCCTATGTTTTATTGATTAGAATAGTGATGCCTCAAACACATTGGTCCATGAAAACATTTAAACAGTTTATCGCAAATTGGAAAATGTTTTATATAAAGATGAATGTATTTGATTTAAAAGATTATCCTTTGTAGCCTCCATAATTAAGGGCAGGAGTCTGGAGTCTACTAGCCTGGACTCACATCCCAACTCAGCAACCAGATAGCCACCTTAGCTCAGTGATCTTGAGCAAAGCATTGAACTTCTGTGCCTCAGTTTCCTCCTTTGTGAAAGGGAATACTAATAGTACCCGTGGCCTTAAGATTGTTTTGAGGATGAATGAATCGATGTGGACAGCACTTAGAACAGTGCCTGCCATGTGGTACACACCATGAAAGTGTTTTGTATTATCCCTTTGTTTTAAATGCCACTGCACTCCAGCCTGGGTGCTAGAGTGGAACCA
>NW_016107851.1:1298733-1314817 GCF_001604975.1 Cebus imitator
TATATATATAAATCTCAACAGAGAGAGAAAGAAAAAGAGAAGGCCCACATTTTAGAAAGTGATGTGATAACAGATGGGAGGGTTTTTGTTTGGTTTGGTTGGTTGGTTTTCTTTAATGTCTTTGCTTGGTCATTAAAGAAAGCAGCAGCAGTAGCTGGTAACCCCATCGGCCGATACTTCTTTTTGTACTCACCTTTGCACTCATCTTTGCAACCCAAAAGTCTAAGAAATACTGATTTGTAAATTCCAGTTAGACCCAAAATGGTAGCACTTTTCCCTTTTTTTTTTTTTTTTTTTGAGACAGAGTCTCACTCTGTCGCCCAGGCTGGAGTGCAGTGGCGTGATCTCGGCTCACTGCAACCTCTGCCTCCCGAGCGCCAGCGATTCTCCTGCCTCAGCCTCCCCAGTAGCTGGGACTACAGGAGTGCGCCACTATGCCCAGCTAATTTTTTTTGTATTTTTTAGTAGGGATGGGGTTTCGCCATACTGGCCAGGCTGGTCTCAAACTCCTGACCTGATGATTCGCCCACCTTGACTTCCCAAAGTGCTGGGGTTACAGGCATGAGCCACCGCCCCCAGCCCCACTTTTCTTTGTAACTTATTTTCTCCCAAACGCTCCGGCCTCCTGAGATTCCTCTTGAGTGCTTAGAAGAGTACCTGGCTTATCATAAGGGATAGATGAATTAGTCACTTTATTCTTGTGTATAGAATTTTTTTTGCATATCTTATTAGGATGGATCTGGAAGTAGAATTGCTAGCTCAAGAGCATTTCTATTAAAATTGAGACTCCCGTGACTCAGCTGTCTTCCTGAAAGACTATACTTGGAAGTATCCACTTCCTCACCTGCCCACCCCACCCCACCCCCATTTTCTGTTACATCCAACCAGGAAAACTGGGTAGACAGTGAGATAAAGAGGCACAGGAATTCCTGCTGGCTTGTGCCCTTCTGAGCTCAGAGTAGCCTACGTCTGAAAGATGGCTGCTCCCCACAGGGAGGTAGAGGAGGTGAGATGCAGAGGCTCACAGCCCCCTAACTCTCACAGGCACCCTGGGAGATATTGCCCAAGGCACAAGATTTTACATGCTGATGACCACATCTGGCCTGTCTAAAGCGGCCAGTTTTGCTTGAAAGATAAGCTTGACTTATTGCAGATTCCAACCCAGGGTGCCCCACCGTGGGCTGAGGCCAAGTCTAGATCTCTTCATCTTAACTGGCCACAGAAATAAAAAGCGCAGACTTGTGCTGAGGATGCCATTGTTCCCCTTCCTCCTTTACATTTAATGAGAAGAAGGAATGTGTTTCACCTTTCTGTAGGTAACACACTTGGTTCATTCCTTCCCAGCTCTCCATCCACGAGACGGATGACCCCCACGACAAGCGCTTCCTCCTGGTGATGAAGGGGGCCCCTGAGCGCATCCTACAGAAGTGCAGCACCATCATGATCAATGGCGAGGAGCACCCGCTGGACAAGAGCACTGCCAAGACCTTCCACACGGCCTATATGGAGCTGGGTGGTCTGGGCGAGCGTGTGCTGGGTGAGTGTGACGGCAGGCCCCTGCCCATCACCTGGTAGGCGCAGAGATGAGGCAGGCCCCTTGAGGACCTGTGACCTACCTGAGTGGCTGTGGCATCCACATGAAGCAGGTAAAGGAGAACATGATAAACAGGATGGGAACAAGGGGAGCACCAAGCAGGGTGGTGTGGCCTCCAGCGAAGCAAGTTCACGGAAGACTATGGAAGGAGGTTAAATTTCAAACTGAGCCTTAAGTGACTGCATCTGAGGAGAGATGGGGGAAAGTAACCAGGGCCCAGGGAACAGCACGGGCCAAGCACAGAAGCAGAATGGCATGGGGTGCACAGGGTGCTGCCGGCAGTTGAGACAGCACGGTCACAGAAATAGGGCTTGAGGGCTAGATTAGAGGTCATGAGATGGGGACCTTGAACACGCGGTGAGAAGCCAGGTTTCATCCTGCAGTCAGTCAGGAGCACCGAGGGCCGTGCCGCCAGAGTGAGCTGGACAGCACTGGGGCTGAGGAAGGATGCTCTCTGATGGCAGCAGGGACAGCAGAGACGCGCGTCTCCACAGGAGGCGGCTGCCCTTGCTCAGGAGAAAGAGATGGGAATTTGATTGGGGTGATAGGAATGTGAAGGGGGGATCAGGGGCCAGAGACTTCATAGAGGTAGAATTGGTAAGACTAAGAACAAATTAGAGGAGAATAGTCAATTTAAAAATGAGTAAGCTTCCTGTTTAGCAACTAGGAAGAGTGATGCCAGTGACGCAGATGAAGTGTCAGGAGGGAAAGAACCTTAGAAGTGCAGCCATGGTGGGAGGAGACCAAGGGGGGTGCCTGCAGTGCTGTCACAGAGGACCCTGTGTCTTGTCCGCACTGGGGCTGGTGGTGCCCCATCAGGACCACAGAATGATGAATTCAAGGAAACAGAAGCGCCGGGTGCGGTGGCTCAAGCCTGTAATCCCAGCACTTTGGGAGGCCGAGGCGGGTGGATCACGAGGTCAAGAGATCGAGACCATCCTGGTCAACATGGTGAAACCCCGTCTCTACTAAAAACAAAAAAAAATAAGCTGGGCATGGTGGCGCGTGCCTGTAGTCCCAGCTGCTCAGGAGGCTGAGGCAGGAGAATTGCTTGAACCCAGGAGGCGGAGGTTGCGGTGAGCCGAGATCGCGCGCCATTGCACTCCAGCCTGGGTAACAAGAGTGAAACTCCG
Source organism: Cebus imitator (assembly GCF_001604975.1). NCBI lineage: Eukaryota > Metazoa > Chordata > Mammalia > Primates > Cebidae > Cebus > Cebus imitator. The sequence goes on from NW_016107851.1 coordinate 1,301,461, forward strand.
TCTCCAAAAAAAAAAAAGGAAACAGACGATCCGGCTCATTAAGCAACATGAAAGTCCTTGCCAGTGTAGACGGAGTCTGTGGAATGTGTGTTTCTAAAGGCTATTTGAGTTGGCAAAGCGGATCAAACATAAATGAGATGGTAATGCTTCAGGCATGCAGTAACCCACAGCACCCCGTATTCTACTTAGGATCGATGCCCACCTGTGTTTGACCTGTCAAAGCCTGCTCTACTGACATTTGCAAAGCAGTGGGCCAGACTGAAAATAAATTGCATGTGAAAGCTCATCACACAATCTTGGAGATCCCACCAGACACAAGAGTCCCTTCCATCTCAGCCTATGAGGGGCTGAAGTCTTCCGAGAAGAGGATGGCTCGGCCCATTCCTGCTGGCCTTTCTCTTGGGCTTGTCTTGATCTAACACTGAACTTCGTGCTCCTCCATTGAAACCCCTTGTTCCTTCACATGCTGTTTTCTCTGCTGAAAATACTCTTCCCACCTCCACCCTCCCTTTTTTCCCTAGAAATCATCTGTGCTCCTCTCAAGGTTCAGCTCGCATGTGACCTCCTTAGGGAAGGTGTCTCCTGACCCTCCAGGCAGCTGAAGTGTGGCTCTGAGACATGCACTGTGCTTGATCCCTTTAACTCTGTGCCCCACTGAGCTTCAGAAGTTGAGGCTGTGCACGCTCAGTCTTTTTATGTCTAGATCTAGGCAATATAGCAAGATATATTTCTAGAACATACAGCCTAATGAGCACAGTGAATTGTATTTGGATGAAGTAATGGCTTTCCTAAAAAACTGCATTACGGAGTTGAAGAAATTAAATGATTCTGGCTTATCGTAATGTATTGGTAAAACAGTAAAGGACTGAGGTGTATCAGCATGTTTCTCTCTTATTTTTTTTTCATTTCCTATCCTTGACTGACTCCCTACTTCATCTGTATTACAGGTTTCTGTCATCTCTACCTGCCAGCAGATGAGTTTCCAGAAACCTACTCATTTGACATAGACACTATGAACTTTCCCACCTCCAACCTCTGTTTTGTGGGACTCTTGTCAATGATCGATCCCCCTCGGTCCACCGTGCCAGATGCAGTCACCAAATGCCGGAGTGCAGGGATCAAGGTGGGGATTATTTTCCCGGCTCAAGAAGTTCTCTCTTTATGGCGTGTTCCTTTCTAATAATCTTTGTCATAGGAGATGGTCAGTATTTAGGTGTCTTCAAGTAAATATCAGGATTCCTATTTTTATTTCTAGTTTCACTGTGCTAAGGTTACTGAAAGTGTTCTGCAAAAACAAAATGATTGTGTCTGTGTGGAATAAGCCACATATACAGTAAGTGCAATGAGAAGAATCTCCTAGTGCCTTGAAGTGGCCATATCTTGCCCTGGACCATGATAAATACGAAAAGGCTTTATTACTCAATCTTGAGGTTCAACCCCCATAATCTATGTTCATCATTACTACATTAAGACTGTTGAAACAATGTGGGTTGCCCCAAGTAGACACTCACCAGCCCTTTCACAAATAAAGTGGCATCAAAGCGGAAGGGGGTCCCCTCATGTCAGAGGAGGAAGTGCATGAAGCCTAGGAGCAAGGGCAGACCCAATGGGATTAGTGTGTCCTCCAAAGACAGTTGTCTTGTAGATCCAGAGCTGCCACTGTAATCACCAACACATTCTCCCAGGGCGCTATGGAGTAGGCAATACTGAGCCATCCCCACTTTGACCAACCGAGTTCTTTATTGTCCATGGGCCTTCTCGTTGTCTGTGCTCTAGGTTATTATGGTTACAGGCGATCATCCCATCACAGCCAAAGCTATCGCCAAGAGTGTGGGTATCATTTCAGCCAACAGCGAGACAGTGGAAGACATTGCACATCGCCTCAACATCCCTGTGGAGCAAGTTAACCAACGGTAAGCACAGGAGCAGCACAGCAAAAACTCCAGTTCATGCCCATGGGGCCCCAGTGGTTCTAAAGAGCTGCACTACTTGGAACAAATCAGCTTTCTACCATCACAGTGATGGTAGGCTAGTTTGAGCTATAATTTGCATATCCATGTAGTCACTCTAATTTCACTGGGCAGCTAGTATGTGCCAGGCCCAGTATTAATACCATGAAATGAACCTTTATGTGTTCCTTGTTTGAAATTTCAAAATCCAGTGTGCCCTAGGCACAAAACCGATGTGCCCAATTTAGAATAAGAAAAACTGAAACGAAGGGTTTGTGTGAAATTACTTGCCATAGATGCAGTTGCATAATTTGGAATAGTAAGAAGCCTGTGGGCTGTTTCATGCACCCCCCCAACCTTAGTAAGCATCTTGGATATCTATCTACCCAGTTTTATAGTGTGTAGCTATGTAAACACACTCTTCTTTTTTGTTTGGGAATAAATGGAATGGAAGCTTCCTGAGGAAAGTCTTTTCTTGTTTCTCCTAATTATTTTAATCATGTTTATCCTTAGTCTTTTAATTATGTTCATCCACCTGTTCATTCACTCAATTATTTATTCTTTCAACAATTATTTTTTGCGTGCCGACTGTATACCAGGCAAGACTTGGAACTACAGTAACAAAGCGAACAATACTATCTATACCCTTGGGGATCTTCCCCTCAAGCCAAGGAGACAGACTGAAAGCTAACAATAATGTGGTCGTTATAATGAAGGAGAAACCCAGGGCCAGGGAGCTGGGCGTGCAGGAGAGTGGCCCAGACTGTGCGTGGTCTCTGTGAGTCAGAATCCAAATTCTCAGGTTGAGAAGACATGTTCATTAGCTGGGTTATGCTTTCACGCTTGTGGGGAGACAAGAGAAAGACCAGGCCGGGCGCGGTGGCTCAAGCCTGTAATCCCAGCACTTTGGGAGGCCGAGGTGGGTGGATCACGAGGTCAAGAGATCGAGACCATCCTGGTCAATATGGTGAAACCCCGTCTCTACTAAAACTACAAAAAATTAACTGGGCATGGTGGCGCGTGCCTGTAGTCCCAGCTACTCAGGAGGCTGAGGCAGGAGAATTGCTTGAACCCAGGAGGCGGAGGTTGCGGTGAGCCGAGATCGCGCCATTGCACTCCAGCCTGGGTAACAAGAGTGAAACTCCGTCTCCAAAAAAAAAAAAAAAAAGAGAAAAACCAATGCATCTCTTCAGGTTCCCCAAGCACTTAGGCCTTTTAGGGACACACAGCTGTCAGGTTGTAACAAATTATCAAGTCGGACAACCAGCAGGGTTGGGTCCCGCCTCTGGGCACGGCAACAGTACCTGAAGCCTAAAGTCTTACAATGCTTTTTGCTATACATAACATCTCTCTGTGAAAACAAGTTTGGGGATTGTTTATTTGTTTGGTTTTGTAAAATAATCGGATTATACGTTTTTTCACTTTCAAATTTAAAAAATAAAACTTTTTTTTGAGACGGAGTCTCACTCTGTCTTGCAGGCTGGAGTGCAGTGATGAGATCTCAGCTCAATGCAACCTTCGCCTCCCGGGTTCAAGCAATTCTCCTGCCTCAGCCTCCCGAGTAGCTGGGACCACAGGCATGTGCCACCACGCCTGGCTAATTTTAAAACATTTTTTGTAGAGATGGGGGCTCTCACTCCTTTGCCTAGGCTGATCTTGAACTCTTGGCCTCAAGTGATCCTCTTGACTCAGCCTCCCAAAGTGCTGGGATTACAGGCATGAACTACTGGGTCTGGCCCTGAACAGGCAGTTTTTAAGCCTCCTTTTACTTGTGAAGTAAAGCGTTATTCCAGGAAGTGCCACCTGTCACCTGTTCTAGTAAGGATAAGGCTACCTGGTTTTTTATTCCTATTGTTATATGGCACCAGGAAATGGTGTGACTTTTTAGCCTCAGTTTGCCCTCTTAAAATGGAGACTAAAGTGCTCCCAGGACTCATAACTCCTGTCACCTCGCTGGAGCATTAGGTATCAAGGACACTGGGTTCCAGGTCAAGTCAGACAGGCTTCAGCCAGCATCCTGCCTGGAACAGTACTTCAGCCTAAGGTCTGCCCTTGGGCCTCACTCAGTTTCTTCTGGCCCTTCTAGGGATGCCAAGGCCGCTGTAGTGACCGGCATGGAGCTGAAGGACATGAGCTCGGAACAGCTGGATGAGATCTTAGCCAACTACCAGGAGATTGTCTTTGCCCGGACATCCCCCCAGCAGAAGCTGATCATTGTGGAGGGCTGTCAGAGGCAGGTGGGTGGCCGGCAGTGCCCAGAGGACTGACAGGCCCATCACTCCACGGGCAAGTGCAGAGGTCTGGATCTCACATCAGGCTGTGGTGCCTTTGAAACCTCAGGAGAGAGTTCTTGGCTCATCCTCATCACCTGACCTCTCCACCCTCTCGGGTGGGCTGGCCCCTGTCCCCCTTTGAGACCCCCAACACATGTTCCCCGAAAGGCTCACTCCAGCTCTCTGTGGTAGGGGTGAGTAAAAAAAGATTTAATGCAAAGATATAAAACAAAAAATATGAAGACATAATATATAAAACACCTGCATGTTAGGTTTCCTCATTTGCACACACCTTGTTTGGTGCTCCTTGTTCCTGCAGCTAAGATTCCTCATCTTTATCATTTCCCGTAAACGGGCCCTTTAGTTCAGCCATAATGGTCCTCGAAGCCTCAAGAAAAAGGGAGGCCACACTGCTCTTGCCAGGCCTGCTCACTCCACTGTCTCCCTGGGTCCCCCGCCACAGGATGCCGTTGTTGCTGTGACAGGGGATGGAGTTAATGACTCCCCGGCTCTGAAGAAGGCAGACATTGGGATTGCCATGGGGATAGCAGGTTCTGACGCAGCCAAAAATGCAGCCGACATGGTCTTGCTGGACGACAACTTCGCATCCATTGTCACAGGGGTGGAGGAAGGTGAGTGAGTCTCAGTGGGTCTTCCCGAGGGCCGGGGTTGTCTGGGGGACTAGAAGCAGGTTCTGAAGGAGAAACCTCTCTGCCTAGGTCGCCTGATCTTTGACAACCTCAAGAAGACAATTGCTTACACCCTGACCAAGAACATTGCTGAGCTGTGCCCCTTTCTGATCTACATCATCGCCGGGCTCCCCCTGCCCATTGGCACCATCACCATCCTGTTCATTGACTTAGGGACAGACATTGTAAGTGACTCTGAGGGAACAGGGTGTGATGCCCACCCCAGGGGAGGTCAGGTTCAAGGGCCGGGATGGACTAAGTCAATGCTTCTTGGTTTCCAGGTGATGGGGCCTGTAGCTCTGCATTTCTCACATGTTCCCAGGTTGTGCCCATTCTGCCGGTCCACATTGCACACCTCAAAGCAAGGGACCAGGGGCATCTGCCAAATGTTCGGAAATTAAATCACTCTATAGTGAGCTTTTTTTTCTTGAGACAGAGTTTCACTCTCATCACCCAGGCTAGAGTACACGGGTGCTATCTTGGCTCACTGCAACCTCCGCCCCCTGGGCTCAAGTGACTCTTCCACCTCAGCCTCCCAAGTAGTTGGGACTACAGACCTGTGCCACCACACCTGGCTGATTTTTGTATTTTTAGTAGAGATGGGGTTTCGCCATGTTGCCCAGGCTGGTCTCAAACTCTTGGCCTCAAGTGATCCACCCACTGTGGCCTCCCAAAGTGCTGGGATTACAGGTATGAGCCACTGCACCTGACCTATAGCAAGCTTTTCAAGACATGAGTCTTCATCCAAAAAAAAAAAAAAAAAATCCATTGGTCAGTTTCACCCTATGTGCCTCCCTTTTCTTTTGGTAAGATGAAGCTGTCACTCAGATTCATCACCCAAATAACCACTGGGGCCCAGTGAATAAAGTAATAATCCCACAGCCACCCCTTATTAAGTAAGAGAGTCTGACCTGGGAGCCCTTTACCTAAACAGAGTAAGAAGTAGCAGTTATGAAGACTTTATAAAGCCTTGCCCTACAGGAATGTCACCTAAACTGTCCCCTTTTCCAGTATCCATTTAAAGAAAGCCCCATGAAAGCTGCCCATGTGGCTGTGGCTTACGTGGGCAAGCAGGGAAAGCAACAAACAGCAAGCTCGATTCTCAGCAGGAAACTGGCTCTTCAAATTGCCGCATTCCCCTCTCTCGATTTCTACAATACCCAGGTAATCCCTAATTCCTAGAGAGACTGGAGATGTCTTTCCCTTTGAGGGGTATTCATGTCCCCAAAGTTAGTGGATCATTTTCCAAGCCCTTCGCATTTGCCTGCTTTGCCCTGCTGCGGTGCTTCTCCAAGCATGGTGCAGGCATCACCTGGGAACACATTAGAATGCACACTCTGGGCCTCTGGTGGACACCTGTAGCCCCAGCTACTTCAGAGGCCAATGCAGGAGGATCGCTACAGCTCAGGAGTTTGAGTCAGGACTGGGCAACATAGAGAACGTGTCTCTTAAAAAATAAAAATTAAACAAAACATTAAATAAAATAAAAAATGTTATTCCAGATAACTGGGCTAGAAATCATGGAAATAGGTTATACACTCATTGTAAGTAAGGAAGAGAGGGAGGGAGGAAGGCAAACTTTTTGGCCCCAGCCCAGTTCTCCTGAATTGGGAAGTCTGGAGGTGGGGCGCAGTGATCCATCTTTTAGCAGATCCTCCCAACTGGAGGGGGAGGGCGGCACAAGAAAGCCTCCCTGTAGGGAAAGAGTGTTTTATAACCAGCATTGTTCAGAACTGCCGTCACTGGGTGATTAAAAAGCAGCTGATTTTTAAAGGCACTGTTCTTAAATTCCTGTATCGACAACACGCCCCTCTACTGCCTACAGCCTGGATGGGCCAGCTGCATGCCCCCACCCACCATCCAGCCGGGGCCCCACCCACCCCAACCCCCCTCCCCCGTGGGTAGAGCAGAGCATCCTGGGGTTACACCTCACCAACCTCTTCCCTTCTAGATCCCCTCCATCGCCTTGGCATACGAGAAGGCAGAGAGTGACATCATGAACAGGAAGCCTCGCCACAAGAAGAAGGACAGGCTGGTGAACAAGCAACTCGCCGTGTACTCATACCTGCACATTGGTACGACCAGGGCACGTCCTCTTCGTCACACCAGGGCCTGCCCTGAGAATTGAATTCACTGGAGTCCAGGGCACAGCCAGAAAGTGTGGTTTTCCTGTGCGTGCCTGGGTTGGGGAGGAAGGGGGAACCAAGAGGAGACAGGATGAGGCAGTTCCCTGGGGCCGTCATAGAACCTGTGTCCTATCCCTTGTTCTTTCAGGCCTCATGCAAGCCCTGGGAGCTTTCCTTGTGTATTTCACCGTCTATGCGCAGGAGGGCTTTCTGCCCCACACTCTCATTAACTTGCGGGTAGAATGGGAGAATGACAACGTGAATGATTTGGAAGATCACTATGGGCAGGAATGGGTGAGTGCCGGGAGCCCTGCCTCAGAGTCCCCTGATTCTCCCCATGCTCACTGACTGGCCCAGACTTACACAGAACCTCTATGTCCCTGAACAGCCTGGGAGAGCTTCAATTGCCCCCTTGCTGACGCGTGCTTGGCCTTTGCTGGGTCTCAGAACATAGCCTCCTCTTTCAGTCTAGATGCCAACAGGTCCCTTTTTTTACTTTAGCTTTGCCATTGGTATAGAAGAGTGACCAGCCCAGCGACACCCACAGTGGGGCCAAATAAATTTACATCTTTCAGGCTGGGTGCAGTGGCTCATGCCTGTAATGCCAGCACTTTGGGAGGCTGAGGTGGGAGGATACTTGAGCCCAGAAGTTTGAGACCAACCTGGCCAACATAGTGAGAGCCTGTCTGTATTAAAAATAATAGTAATGATAATTTTTTAAAAATTAAAATTTTCCTTACTCACCTGGTTCAAGACAGAAAAATGCTTCCTTCCAAACACTAGGAGGTAGTCCAGTCTCAGTCTGGGTGAGGTAGGGAGAGACCATAAAGCTGTAGAGAAGTTTACTGAAATATCCTAGAAGTTTTTCTTTTGGCCCCACGGTCTCTTCCTTCTCTGCCTTTTAATAGACAAGGTACCAGAGGGAATACCTAGAATGGACTGGCTACACGGCTTTCTTTGTTGGCATCCTGGTCCAGCAAATAGCAGATCTGATCATCAGGAAAACCCGGAGGAATTCCATCTTCCAGCAGGGTCTCTTCAGGTACTGCCCGTGCCCGGCCTCCTGGGGCAGCCCTGGGCCTGCTGTACAAGGAGGACGATGGTTTGTTATTCACAAGACGGAGCTCTGGCCACAGCTGTAACCCCAGAGGCATTGACTGTGCTGGGGGCATGGTCCTCTGGGTGTATGATCACGAAGCCACAAGAATCCCAAGTCTGTCTGCTTTTGTGTGTCTTGCAGAAATAAAGTCATCTGGGTGGGGATCGCCTCACAGATCATCATCGGGCTGATCCTGTCCTATGGCCTCGGAAGTGTCACAGCGCTGAGTTTCACCATGCTCAGGTGAGTTCACCCTCAGCAGCATGGAGGAAAGAGCCAGGCTCTGCTTTGAGCTGTCGCAGCCTAAATAAACCTAAGAATTCCCAAGGTTCTTCCCCCGAGTCTTTCAGAAGTGGTCAAACGGATCCCATGCTCTATGAGCCCAAAGTTTTGATCTGCATTTCCTAGAAGTGGAAATGAGTTTTCCAGACCTCAGCAACCCGCCTTCATCCTCATCCAACAGGTTGCTTCAAAGGCAGACATTGCTTCTAGCAGTCACAGTGCAGGTTAAACAAGGAGCTTTCCAGCTTTAGGTTGTGGGGCCTCATGGATTTGTTGTTCTTTGCAGTAAAACAGGAAAAATGAACAAGAAGCCCCATTGTTGTTGGGGGGTGGCTGGGCTATCCCTGTAGATGAGTCAGGGCTCACCCTCCACCCCTCTGCTTCCAGGGCTCAGTACTGGTTTGTGGCTGTGCCGCACGCCATCCTGATCTGGGTGTATGATGAGGTGCGGAAGCTCTTCATCAGGCTCTACCCTGGAAGTGAGTAGTCTGTGACTTCAGAGGCTCTGTTTACCCACTTCAACAGACTCTCCATTTCTGATGTACTTTTTTCTATCTCTACAGGCTGGTGGGATAAGAACATGTACTATTAAGACCACCTTGCTTCCCAAGTCTCCCAGCAGCACATTGGGGTGTGCTTGTTCATCTTCTGACCATTCGTTGGGAGATTCCCAGCATCAAAACTCATACAAGAGGAAATTTTCATGCAGAAAACTGTATGCAGGATACTCACTGATGTTTTGTACTTTAAAACTGAAATTCAACTCTTGATATATGATTTTCACTTCTATCTCCATCTCCTCATTTAAAAATACGTACATTTCAAGGTAATGGTATAGGGAAGAATGTGTTTATATGTATATGAAGCTCCTTGATGTTGATAGTCTTGTGTAACCCAGGCATCTACTGGGATCTGCCTTAAGATCTAGCTAGGATTGCTCAGAACTTCTTTCTATGCCCTATTAAAGGCTCAGTGACCACCCTAAGATTTCCGCAACTCCCTTGAGAAGGCATGTTTTCATGGTCTCCTTGCTCAGAAAAGGCTAACTCAGCCCAGGGTCTGCAGGAGAAGGAAGTGGTGGCAGGTTCACATCACAGCAGCACGCATGACCTCGGCTTTGATTCTTTTGACTCTGAGACATCCTTCTTGAAGACGTCTGCCACCTGGCCATGATAGTTTCCCTGGCAACGTCACCCTGTCCCACCTCTGGTCACCTCCCCAGCCCTTTATGCCCCTGTCGCCCTCCACCCCTACGTCAGCTCCTCCAAAACTGAGCTCCCAGTTCATTTTGCATATCCTAATTCAAAATGCTCAGCTAATCCAAGGAGGCTTTCTTCGCTAGGATTCAACCGATTCAACCCCTGTAGAGAGCTATTGTGGTTTCATTAGTAATATTTATTTCTTGTAAAACAGTTGCCAGGTGCTCTCCAACAATAGTATTTTGTCAGTCATGTTTCATGTTTTAACTTAGGTGTATTCATGTGTGACACACCCATATTGACAGGCCTGGAAAGGCCTCATTTTTAAGTAAAAGATGTTTTATAAACCCAGGTTTAATTGTGGTGTTCTAATTGATTCATGTTTTTCCAAAATGAAGAGCATAGGACAAAAAAAAATAAGATGTGATTTCTTATTTTCTTTTTCTTCCTCCTTCTGGTCATTTTACTTATCTGTGGAAGATCTGGAAATGTAGGATTTTTCTTTTGAACTCTTCCTCATGGCCCCAGGGCTCCAGCCTGGGCCTCTGATGTGCCCATGATTCTTGTTCAGGTGCCTGAGGGCCTGTCTTTCTGCAGCAGCACTCGAGAGAAAGTGGTTTCCACAGCCTTTCCATCAACTGCACATGCCGCACTAACTAATTTGACAGAACCCAAGAGTTATGTTTGGTTAAACTTTCTTCATTCAGTGGCCTGCCCCGTCACCTCCATTACAGCCTTTCACCCCCGGGGCATCTGGGGTTATGGCTCTAGGTTGGCATCTCTGGGATGGGAAAAGGCAGCCTTAGAGTCACCATGCTCTTGGGGACACATGGAGAACCAGGAAAGAGGGAAGGAGACTCTCCTTGTAACTTCATGTATATAGATTCCAATGTGTATTGTGTGCAGCCATGTAAGCTAAACTAATGTTGCTGTCCTCAGGAGATTTGTAATCTCTGTTCAGCCAAAATGATCACGGGACTAATCTCCTATCAGCAGTTCCAGTGAACTGGAAACACTTCCCAGAGTGGTTTGGGCAGTGTGGTCATGGCTTTCTCATTCCAGTCTCAACAAGACAGCCAATGCTTTCTAGGCTTCAGCTAAGAATAACTTGACCTTACTTACCCTTTCTTGACAGGCTGCCCACTTGGCTGCGATGCTTGGCAGCTTTCGGTCCTGTCAAAGCCAGCAGGACAAGGCCATAAATTTAGCTCAAAGCTGCAAGGCTTCACTTGGGGCTGGATTCGGGTTGAAAGGAGTTAACTTGGGAGTAGAAGTCTCCTCATAGCAGGAACTGTCTATGAAATAACGTTCATATTTGTGCTTACCTACTCTTGCAAAAAGTTGACACTCAAATATTTATAAAATTAACAAATAACTAACAAGAAACCCCAGAAAGGACACTAGTATATATCAAGTAGCTTTATTAAGTGGTAGACAGAAAAAGGCAATGAAATCCCATTTCAGAGGATATTTTTGGAGAGACTATTTAATTGACCCACTGAAGCCTCGATAACTTTTATTATAGGAAAAAATGATGTCGATTTAAATCTAATTGATGTGGTAGAGTATCTCAGAGACATAAACTTGAGGCTGAATTCCTAGGGTCTTTGCTTTTTAAAACAATATATTTATTCTCATTACAAAGTTGAAGCTCTAAATGAGATATTTTTCTTAAATAAAAAATTTAGAATGAGAGTAAAAAGTAAATTAAATCACCCTGAATCTCACTATGTAGTTACATACCTAAAGGAAAGAGTAATTCTTTCTTTGGAGTCTTTCCACACATATATTTATTTTTAGGTAAAATTGAAATAAAGTTTTCAATTCTGCCTTTTTTATTTAACATCAAAAACATGGTGTCAATGACTACGAAGCATTCCAGACTGAGAGTGCTTTCGCTAACTATATCTTCAGTATGAGATAGTTTGTTAATTTCCTTCTAGGCATCTTTCTCAAAAAGGCTGCATCTTATTCTCAATATTGTACCACACATCTCTAATTTATAAAAGATTCCTCAAAGCATTCTTAAGGCTCTGGCTACACATTGCCTTATTTATCTTTAGATAAGCTGCATCAGTCTCCACCCTCACCAGCAATAGAAAAATAATATTTATCTTGCGTATCATTAAGATATGAATGATCAGTCAACCGTAGAGCTTTTTATAATTCAACAAAGATATAGGAAGTGCTCCTGTATGGCTTGAGAACTCAGCCCAGAACGAGATAGATTATGGAGCCAGCACACCAGCAGAGGGGCGAAGGAAAATACGAATTGTTGTAAGATCTTGAAAAGACATAATGGGGCTTAGATAATCAGGTGTTAGGATCCCTGGGTCAGCAAAGTTCTTTTAAATAGGGTGGTCAGCTAAGTCCTTTTTTTTGTTGTTGAGACGGAGTCTTGGATTGTTGCCCAGGCCGGAGTGCAGTGGCGCAATCTCAGTTCACTGCAACCTCTGCCTCCCAGGTTCAAGCAATTCTTGTGCCTCAGCCTCCCCAGTAACTGGGACTACAGGTGCCCACCACCGCGCCTGGCTAATTTTTGTGTTTTTAGTAGAGTCGGGGTTTCACCATGTTGGCCAGACTGGTCTCGACCTTCTGACCTCAGGTGATCTGTCCACTTCGGCCTCCCAAAGTGCTGGGATTACAGGCCTGAGCCACCATGCCGGCCTAGCAAAGTCCTTTTCGAGGAGGTGAATGCAAAGAAGCAGAGAGAATCACAGAAAGAGGGGACAGCATGAGCAAAGGCTCTGAGAGGTCAGAGTGGCCTGGCAGGAACACACAGTGATGGAAGACTGGGCAACGGGGAACTGGAGGGACAGGCAAGAATTTCACCCAAGAGGGGCTCACAGAACAAATGAAGAAGGTTGGATTTAATTTCAAAACAAGCTATTAGGTCAGGTGCCATGGCTTTCACCTGTAATCCCGACACTTTGGGAGGCTGAGGCAGGAGGATCACTTGAGACCAGAAGCTGGAGACCAGCCTGGGCAATATAGGGAGACCCCATCTCTGCAAAAGCAAAGAAGCTATTGAAGACAATTCATAGAAGTGGTGACCTGATCCAGTTGACATGTTCAGATCACTTTGGCTGCTGTGTAGAGAATGGGAGGCAGACCAGGCTGTGGTGACTGGTGCGAGGCCAGCATATCTTGCTCCGTGTGTGTGTGTGTGTGTGTGTGTGTGTGTGTGTGTGTGTGTGTACCTTCTACTGAATACACAGACTTCAATGGAGGAGTTTCTTAAGCGGGGGTTGCGGTTGCTTCTAGGTGACTCAAGACATATATGTTCAACTCAGGCCCCTAGAAAGGCCCACAACCACCCTGACTGCCCACATTACAATCAAGACAGAGACAGTGGAGACTCTCAGGCAGGTGTCATCTCTCCAGGAGCCTAGAACAAGATACATGTCGCAATGCACACATGCTGCCCTGCTGAAGAGCCTGGATGGGTGCTTCTGACTCTACAAAGATCATGAGTTCTGCACATTTGTTCATTCTGCTGTCATCATTCCACCAGCGGCATCTAATTGTGATATTGTGCTGGCCTAGAGCCAGAACCAGAGCAAAACTATTTTATAAAATGCAAAACTGTTTTTAGATAAGTTGAAATGGCTGCCCCATTCTCCTTACAATAACTACTGTCCTTGGCCTCTGTGAATAGAACTGCCAGTTTGTTCCTCAAAACTATGTAAAGCTGCCTACCTTTTCTTATCAGTAACTGCTAAAATCTGTGACTTCTATCA